>NW_008675702.1:89110-111676 GCF_000695815.1 Acanthisitta chloris
TATATACAAAGTTCCTCTTTCAAACTCCCCTCCCCTCAATCTGGCCCTCTTTGTTCTATGACACTGACCTTGACAAACCAGCATGCACCTGCACTGAACAAGTACCTTTAAGAGGACATTCAGACAGGTTAAGAGGCAGAATGGGTCAAAACCAGGTTTTGTACCCAAGCAGAATCTGTATTGGATTGGAAGGAAACAATTGCCTGGGAGAAGAGGCTTTCAAACTCCCCTCCCCTCAATCTGGCCCTCTTTGTTCTATGACACTGACCTTGACAAACCAGCATGCACCTGCACTGAACAAGTACCTTTAAGAGGACATTCAGACAGGTTAAGAGGCAGAATGGGTCAAAACCAGGTTTTGTACCCAAGCAGAATCTGTATTGGATTGGAAGGAAACAATTGCCTGGGAGAAGAGGGATAGGAAACAAACCACTGTCTTTGAATCTGTGGTTTGCACTTTATTCTTACCAAGAGGTTTTGGGGGAAGTTGGGATTAAGAGCACTCAGACAGAGGCTGTGGCAACCTTCTATAATATGAAGAGTGTACTCTGGCTTATGTTCAACACAATTTGAAATGCAAAATGTAAGTAAAAATGGTATTTCTGCCCACCTGCCCCCACATCCCCCTCCAGCTGGTTGAATTCCGTGGTAGGTGTGCACATTCAGAGGTAGGTGTGCACCTCTAAAGGGCTGAATAAATTGTGCTGTATTTGGCAATAAGTAGCGTTGTGATAAGATAGAAGATATGGGGAAAGTATACTGTGCTGGTTTGAAAAACAAACCGGTGAGAGATTCTGAGTCAGAAGTACAATTCAATATGAACAACACAAATGCAACAGTACAAAAAAAAAATAACACACAGACAGGCATAAATATATGGTCATACATAAACGTATGGCTAAATAAATACTCGGACAAGTGTTTTCCATCTGGAGCTGTGTGTGACGGTGAGCTGCACTTGTGTGGAGCCAGCGGAGGGAGCTAACAGCCAGCTCAGCCCTCAGCTGGCATGGGGACACTGCAGCAATGGGAATTACTGTGTTAGAAAAGCACCTGTTTTCCTCTCCTGCTCTGTGGGAAGCAGTGAGCTGTTCTAATGCTGATACGTAACTATTTACAGGTTTTTAACCTGTGCTGTATACACAGAGATAGTGTGTGCACATGTGAATATACACAATTTTGTACACTTGCTTTTATTTCCTTTCTGCAGGAATGGGCCTTAACAAAGGACAAGTCAGTGAAACACATGGATTTGTGCCTTACTGTTGTGGACAGAGCACCTGGTTCACTTATAAAACTTCAGGGCTGTAGAGAAAACGACAGCAGACAGGTTAGTATGTCAGAATGCACTCTGCAAACAATGGGGAAAACAAGGATTGTGAATGGGAATGCAAGAACATACACTAGTAATCATACCTTCTATAGGTTCTGCTCTTCCTTCTGTTGTTTGTGTGTATAAAGTTAGGATGCATGATATCTAGGCAGAGCAGAAAGAATAAGCTTGTGTACTGAGCTTCTCATAGGCCAGAGACAATCCTTTGTGAACATGTAGAGGTTTTATCCCAACAGTGGCCTTATGTAAAGGTTTCACCCAACAACACTGATGTGTAACAGACTCCTGTCTGTTTTCTGAAATATATTATGTATTCCACAATGTATTTTTGAAAGGTCTTACTCAGCGAAGTTTGAAGATTATGTGGTCTTGTGTCTCAGAAGAGTGTGGTTTGGCTTTTCTTCTCTTCAGTTCTGACCTGTTTATAACATCATTAGACTCCTTAAATTCATTTTTATTATTGCAGCATTGTAACTTCATCTATTTCCCATGCCTGAGGAAAATCACATTTGCAGAGTCATACCATCTTTTTGATCTAGTCATACAACAATTCATCTCCTTCTGCTAAGTCATCAGTTCTGATTGTCTGCCAGCTTCCTGCCTGCCAGTGTGTCTCAGTTTTTGCAGAGAGATAACTGAAACACTCCTGCTTGATGAAGGAAGAGTATTCTTGCCACTTTTCAGAAAAGGAAACCAAGGAAGCAAAATTTTCTTGTTAAGGTTTACAGGCACAATATGTTAGAAATGTAAGGGGAGAACTGATTTGGGTTTTTTTAACACTCTGTATTTGGGATTTACTCTGTCCTTGACATCACCTTGGGCAAAGAGCTTCTGACGGCACAGATGAGCTGGTTGTCTTCTGTATAATGGAAAGGTCTCTGGCAAATTTCTGGATTTCTGTAAAGTTGTCTGTAGTGATTGTGCTTCCTGTCTTTCTGTGCTCAGTGTGGTAGTGTACATGTATGGATTTTATGATTTTTATTTTTTAATTCAAGCCCAAGGTTTCAGGCAGGTAACATCGTGGGGCAGTGTATGTGAGCAGTTCTGAAGTATGGGGCAATGATTAGATGTTTTCTGTATGTCTTGCAGGGTGTTAGCTGACTGAGCAGCTGTGTTGGCAAGGTTTACCATAACTTATATACTCTTATTCAGGAATCATCTAAGCCACTACTATTATTTCAGTTTTCACAGCTTTCCCAGGCACATGCCTGGGAAGCTTATGCAGAATTCAAAAGACAGGATGTAAAATTCTTCCTTTTCCTTCTTTTCCAGCTTAATAACTGTATTTTCTCTTGCAGAAATGGGAACAAATTGAAAGCAATGCTAAACTGAGGCACGTCGGCAGCAACCTCTGTCTAGACAGCCGAAATGCCAAAAACGGTGGTCTCACTGTGGAGATCTGCAGTCCTTCTTTGTCACAACAGTGGAAATTCACACTTAACCTGCAGCAGTAGAAGGACTTACAAGCAAAATGCTGTTTCAACTGAAAAACCTTGGGCAAAGTTTTGATTGAATTACTGATGTATTTCTTAAAACTTTCCACGGAACTTATATACCTCAGTATTCCACCTTTATCTGAAAGTAGAGTGCTGAAGCAGACACCAGGGATCCAGGGGACTCGGAGCACTGCAGAGGTGTCACCGGGCATGACTTCACACCAAGAAGGAATTGTGCTGCAGACTTCAAGGGTTCCTTTCTGTCTTCAGTTGCTACTTGCACAGCAGATAATTAACTCTAGGAACAACTGATGTATGATAAACAAAAGGATCTGAAGAGACACCTGTGGGAACAGGGTGTGGGAGGGAGGGTGGGAAGAACTACTAGGAGAAGGTCATTTGAAAACTCCATTTGCATAGAAATCATGGTTTGTCATTTCCAGAAACAAGTCTCATTTTGAAGGTTTTTTTTTTCCCTCCTGTGTGTACTTGGTAATTTGAATATGAACTTTTCTATGATGGACTCTTAAGTATAAATATATGAAAGTATATATATTGTCACCTCCCAATGATTTATATCAGTTTTCATCATCCTTTAATTATCAACAAAGTGATTGACGTATGTATAACCAGAAATTGGATTGGAGTGTTAGGAGAGAGGAACTTTCTGAAAGTGCGGATTTTGTGCTGCTGGGTGTGACGTCCGTGCTAACACTGGATGCTTTTGCTTTGCAAACTGGATCTACTTCTTAACACTCCACCCTCGCTGGAGATCATGAAGCTCAGGAGGAGACAGAGTAAGTCAATGCATCTGCCCATAGGATTGCTCGGGATCGTTTATCCCAACTTGGAAATTCATTACAAGTGCTCTGGATAATGTTAAACTTGTACTTGATATTTGTGTTGATAATTTCTGTAGTACTTTGTCTTTAAAATACTTTTTCCTTTGTTATAAAATTATATAAACAACACAGATCTTTTGTGCAGCCACGTTGGTTCAGGACAGGTTTATTCTGGGCCCTAATGAGAAATATTTGTCTCAAACTCCCCTTTTGAGTTGTAGAAATAAGTTAGAATAGTAACATCACTGATGACAGCACAAGATCTGAATTTTAATTTGCAAGGATGAGCAGCTATGTAGTATCTCTGAATTGCACTTGCTTAATTTATAGACCTACTACTGGGGAATTTTTCTTCCATTTTGTTTCTTTAAATGGAGCTTTTGAATGGATTCAGGCTTGACTCTGGGAATCAGCCTGGATACCAACATAGCCTATGTGTTTAACCATAGAACCTGTGCATTTTGCAGCTTCAGTCCAGCTGATGTCATTTTTATATTAAAATAATACTGTCAAAGTTAACCCCAACTTTGACCTGCCCTTTCTTATGTTTGCATAGACTACATACTTTTTTATTAAAAGAAAATGCTTCAATGAGCTTTTAAAATGAGAAGGAAAGGTAAATAAGTACTAATAAGTGAGACAGCATTGACAAAGATTAGTGCAGACATATAGTGCCAGGAAGTGGTTTTGGAAAGATGATGGATCTTGGAAAAATGGAAGGGTTGATCATAAGCAGATGAAAACCATCTGTACTGTGCTGTAGTGTGCTGGTACAGTCCCCCTCTCTTTGCTCTGGAAGCAGAGTAGTTCCCGATTTTTCATTTTCCTTTGGCTGCACCTATGCATTAGGTGCAGAGATGGTACTCTTCTGGGCAACATGGCTTTAGCTGTGCCAGTCAGTGTGCCCATCAATACCTGCTGTGTCTGAAGCTACGACTCTCAAGGACCCACATACATACCTTTTGGATGGGGGCATTAAATCCAGTTCCACCCATCCATCATCTGACTCTTTTATGGATAATTAACACTTTTTTTCTGCTAATTCACAATCCACTTGCTCCAAAACTTGCCTGTTTTAGAGGCCAGACAGTGGATAAAACATTTTTCAGCTTTTAGTCTCTCCCTGTAGCCTTTTAACCTAGCTGGGAACTTTCACAAACAGCAGTAGATTCCTTCGTGTTTTGGAAATACAAACGCTGAAATATGGGCTCAGCAGCAAGTCAGTTTTGTTCGAGGCTTTGAAAAAACAGAGTTTAAAAGGAAAAAACAGCCCAAAACCAACAACCAGCCACTCAGCTTCAACGACAGAGGTCTTTCCATTTGCAGTTTTGATCAAAGTTAGGGTAGCACTAACCAAAATCAGCAGTTGCAACTCTAAATATTGACCTGCCTCTTATCTCTGAATCAGAATTGCTAGTAAAAAAATAAATTCCATATTCCATCTAAGTCTTTAATGTCACCTGCAATCAAGTAAGTAGGAATATTTTATTCACTAATTCCCCATGGATGCTGTGCATAGGGGGTTTAATATAGGAGCTGTATGTTACTTTTCCTTGGGAGAATGGACAAGAAGTGGTATCCTTTTGTTATGTTTACATGAGTGTGCCAAAGTTACTTACTGTGATTCTAGGGATTTTTAATGTCGAAGAAATTCACCCATTTGAAAGAGAAATTAAGAGCCCTTGAAGCAAATTGTGGTGGAGTCTCCTGAGAACTTTTCTTACCGTCTTCAGAACAAGAATAGTGATACTGTTTATTTTGCAGATTTTCAAAACATAATTTGGAAACTGTTTTTTTCAGTTGGTTTGAAAAGTCTGCTGTACAGAGCTTGTACTTTGTTCATTTTATAGATGGAAACCATCCTTGAAAAATTGTTTAACTTAAATAAAAAGAACGCTTTATAGATAATCGAGTGCTGGTGGATGTCACTGAGTGAAACCGGTCAAAGTCTGCCTGGAGATTGCAGATGGAAATAGTTTTCAGATGCTTCAGTTCACTTGGTTGCTTCATAAGCTTTCTGTTCGAAAAGCGTGTCTAGGTGAGTGTATATTTGTATTTATGAAAAGAGATTTTGTTTATATTAAATATTGTAACTTTGAGGAAATCGACTTATTTTAGAAGCTGTGTCACACTGAGGAGTGGGTTAATGCTGAGTGTACAGTCACCTGAAAATACACTGTCAAGGCACTCATCTTCCTGCCACTTTAGGCCTAATCTTCCTGAGACTTCCACTGTTCCTCTCTTTGCTGCCACACATCACTGTGCCAGGGGTGGCAGTGCCTCCTGCAGCCTGCGGGAGGCTCAGCCCATGTGGGTGCCTGTCCTCATCTGCTCTCTGTTGTGCAGGGTGGTAATTCACATGTCTGTGGTGCACTAGATGCTAGATTTTAAATACTTTAAACAAAAAGAAACTTTTTTTGTGTTTTTAAGAAAAGTATTTTGGAGGGCAGACACTCCACAGGTCTAGTTTAGAGAGCTTGTGAATGAACTTGCACTGGCACAGCTTGGGAGGGAGTGAATCCTCCATGGTAGGTGATGGGCAGCTGTGAAAGTGTGAGGTTCTCCTGCTGCCACAAGTGGGGCTGCAGCCAGGGCATGGTGCTCAGTCTCAGCATCACTCGGCAGGGGTAGGCTGCCAGTCAAATGGGATGGGGATGGTATGATGCTCTCTGGGAAAGTAAATGGGGAAGCAGGAGAATGAATGAGGTAAAAAAAAAAAATCTCATCTTTGATCTTCTGTCCAACCTCAGGTCAATTTTTGGGGCACATCATTCATTCCCACTGTGGCACCAGGACTAGGTTCTTTGCTTGTGGTCTAAGAAACTTAGCTTTAAAGTTAGCCCCAAGGACATGATGAGCTTGCCTAACCTGCAGAAGCATTTGTAGCAAAGATTTGAGCACTTCCACTCTTTAAATTGCACTGACACGAAGATTTTTACCTATCAAGCTGTGGGAAAGGAGAGGTCTTGGGTACAAACTTCCTCTCTCTGTGTAGCAGAAGTCAGTGACTTTCAGAGTCTAAATTAAATCAAGGAAATAGATCTTAATATTTATGGTTGGCAAAAATAAAAAGACTCTGTGAAACTGCAGTAAACAAAAGACAGCTTTGCATCTGCAGATTGTCTGAGTATTCAAATGAGGATTCTCCACCATAAATGCCCTTTGACACCTGGGAGCTGACAGGTAATGTTAAAAGATGATTACAACAGGCTTCTGGCAAGAGAAGCTTTTCATTTAGTCCAATGTTTAAAAGTAGAAGTCTGTCTCTTCATCTCTGCCTAGCCTTGTATGTTTCCTGTGCACACTGTTCTCCGTTAACTTCTAGGTGTCAGTATCAGGACTGAATGAACTATCTAGCAAATTTTGCATTTCTTCAGAACCCCATTGTGTTCTTGTTATCCAAGTATATTTATCTGGAAAAAAGTTTCCCATCTACTTTCTGGAATTTCAGGTCATGCTTTTTAGCTGTTTTTAATGCAAGGGTTTACTCTGATTGCTTGTCACTGTGCATAAAAGCAGATGTGTTTATACCTCTTTTGTAAGGGAATGTTTAATCTTTACTCTTTGTGGATTAACAAAAGCGTATTTTAAATCCTGCTTTTTCAAGAAGATGCCTCTGTGTGTTTGGAAAGGAAGCTGAATATTGGGAGAGATTAAAAGGCTGCAATCTGCTTGAGGTAAGGACTGTTGTCATGCTTAAAGTGGATCCTGTATAGCATTGTCCAGTTCCTTTCTGGGGGTGTTCCTGCCATAACCTTAGTAACTTTAAATTGTTTAAGTTTTGTATACATATGCCAACATCTACTTTGCCTGACTTGGATTTATTTTTAATGTAGATGCTCTATAAAATTTAGGTGGCCCTGAATAGCACATAGGCATCACCTGTGTCCTCATTCATCCTGAAGCACAATGGGCAATTTCATAGCAATAACTTGTTACAAAACTCTCTGGCAAGAAGCTTGTTCCTGTACAGAATTATTGCAAGTTAGTAGAAGCCACTGAAAAAGGAGTCTGGGATAATAAGCCATGATTACAGAATGAGCACAAATGTCAGGGTTGCATCTTTTGTTAGACTGCACATTTTATTTACAGCTCAGCATCCAATAGCTATTTTAAGATCTGCTAGTAATCAAGCTTAAAAATTGGGAATAAAGTCAGTCCACAGATGTTCTCTCAGCACAGTCCTCCAAGAGGTTCTCTGAATGGGTGCAAAATTCCCTTTTGATTTGATTTGCTGCAGCACAGCAGCATGTTGTTGCTCTCCATGCAGGAAGAGGGACCTGTTTGATTTCAAGTTCCTATTTCTACCCAGCAGATGTTTTTAATCCGAGGATTTTTTGAGTTAGTGGTTGGGGTTTTTTTTTTTAAATTAAAAAGGATCTGGAAGTAGCAAATAGCTATGTTTTCTGCCAAACTTGTATGAATTAAACATCACCTTTGGTAATCTGGGCATTGTGGTAAAAAGAGAGTTAGAAAATGACTGCGAAGAGTCTGTTGTGCTCGAGTAGCGTGGTGAGCAACACTTCTGCACTTGTCACTTTTGTGCCACCTTTCTTCCCATCCAGCAAGTTGTTTTTGAAGTGAATGTGAGGTGGATTCCTAGATGGCAGCTCCATGCTCAGCTGAGCCAGCCTATTTGTTGCCCCTGAGAGGGAAAGGAATGCTGATCCTGCCTCTCCTCCCTTGCCAATGTTGGTGCCCATTGCATGAGATAATTAAGCAGGACAAGATTAACTTAAGTTTTTTTTTCTGTCTGTCTTGGAGAGTTGGTGTCCTTTTGAAGGGTCTTGAGTTGAAGAGTCTTTTGTTGGCACAGAGTGGCAGGGTTTCTTAACCAGAAGCAGGTGAGAGAGGAAGATGTTGAGTTTCCCCTATCCCCAGTACCAGTGGAACATAAAAGCTGCTTGTGCATCCTGTGGAGCAGTGGGATACAGCATCTGCTTTAAGGTATTGCACCTTCCTGCTTGTCACTCTGAGGTTCTGGGTACTGTTTTGTCACTGTCCTGTGCTCATCTGTGAGCTGGCAGCATGTAAAGGGAGCATTAGGAATGCCTTGTGGTTGTCCAGTGTGGCTGTAAGAAAGGCTGGCAAAAAAAAAATCAACAACCCAACATGGAAAGTGATGTTCCTTTCAGTAGCTGAAAGCCCTTTGAGCTTGGTACCTAGACCATCACGTTTTTGTGAGAGAGCCTGAGCTAAGGGATGTTCTGTTTTGCTTTCCAGTTTAGGTGCCTTTAGTAATAGTAATTATTATTACTTACACCAAAACAACCTGATTGCTGATATTCATGTCTAAAACCAGGAGTAGCTGTAGTGGCAAGAGGAAGAACAGGGAAGGAGAGAGACAAAGGTTTAAAGTTTCATAAAGGTCTTGGTTTCAAGCTCAAACTCATGTTTGATAGGGAGTTTCCTACTGGAAAGGGACACAATGTTTTGATTTAGACAATCTGGAGAAAGAAAATGCTCCGTCTTCCTTGCAGTTTGTGCTGTGTGTGATATGGAGCATACTATTCTGGTGTAAGGCTCTCTGCCAGCTGGTTTCACAATTGTATGAAGATGCCACTGTCACTTTTCCTGTTGAATGAGTCATTTGAGAGAAGGTGGTGTCCTTAGGTCACTGGTGAGCGTCAGGGCTCCTGTCATGGAAGGAGCTACAAAAGAAAATGACACACTCGCTTGTATCTTGATGTCTAGGTAGAAAAGCTGAAAAAAGTGAACTGGAAGAGAAAGAGGTGCAAAGTGAGAAGGTGGTGGAGAAGCAGCTGCAGAGCTGCAGCTTAGAATGTATTAGAAAGTTAGTAAATTCATAGCTTAAGGTAAGATGAGATCTGGCTATCCTGTGCCCTGCAGCACAAAATGAGCTTATGCCCTGGAGCACAAGGTGTAACACCTTTGACAGAAATATCTGTGCCAAGTCCTCAGCTTCTGTTTGGATGTGACCTCTGGCAAGATCATTCAGCCTAGATGTAAAACACTGGATACAACTTTCAGAAGTTTTTAGGACAGTTAGTTTTTTAAAAATTAAATTTAGGCAGTTAGACATCTTGAGAAATGAATGAATTTGAGAATTAGGAAATCTTGTCCTTCAGCTGATCTAATTCTCCTTTTGTCAGCTCTTCCAAATATAAGTTTGTTTTAATGAATGATTGGTTTCAGGCAGAATGTCTAGCTTTGACTCCCAGCTATTTTGTCTGCTAATTATGTTTAATTCCTTGCAATATTCTTCACAGAATCAGAGGATCTGCAATGATATTCTGTCATTTCTTTAATTTTCCCCTTACATTCTGAGACCCTTAAATTAGGTGAGAATCAGGCTTTTCTGACCATGCATTGCAACAGCTGTTTCCTCAGCTGTCCTCAAGGCAGGTGGAGGGATGGTGAGGAATAAAGATCCTTCTCTTATGTCCAGTAAATATAGGATGAAGCCCTTATGATTGTTACTCATGTAAGATTCCCACTGATACTTGCGACTCATGCTGTACTTGGGGCTTTAAGACAGGCAGCCAGGCAGTGCTCTGAGTCAGTGATGCTGAGGAGTGGTACCTTTTCCTTGGCTTCCAGTAAATCCAGCGTAGCAAGGTACATCCATGTTGAGCCTACAGGTGGTTTTTTTTCTGAACAAAATCAGTAAACCAAACACTGCCAGGTGTCCATGAGCAGTGCTTGCAGGTTGCTGGTCTGAACTGATACTCTTGAGGGGTCTGTCAGTTTGCTCGGGGAACATCCCAAATATTGGTTGTCCATCTAGGGATCTGTGTTGTGGTTCTCATTTCTCAGGACAGGATTATGTGCTGAAATAGATCAAGGTATTTGCACAGCATGCTGATAAATCTTAGGAGACCCAGGGGAAAATGGACTGGGAGAGGCAGACATAGCTCAGCTACGAGCAAAGTGGCACAGAGCAGATGCTGTGACTCACTTTCTTTCCCTGTGAATTTGAAGTCCTTCATCAGCAAGGAGCAGGAATTGTCTCACTACATCTGATTTGAGCTGGAAAAGCATGGTGATTGTACAAGAGGAGGTTAGATTATGAACAGTAAGGAGTATATGGATAGGGAGCTAACTCATGGCTGTTCCTTACAAACAGTGAATGAGAAGGGGGAAAGAAAAGATGTTTTCAGGTACCAGGTTGAAGACAAAAGTACTTCATATCGTTGAAAATTACTCCATGGATGTGACAGCCCTTTCAGTGGAACATATAAGTAAGTAAAAGATATAAACGTGCACCAGGAAGTCTCTAAGTCAGAGGCTGATGGGAGCTTGAAGGGCAGGTGGAGGAAATGCTATTTGAGCACAACCAGCAGTAACGACCAAACAGCTGATGCTTAATACGTAGGTTGGGAATCCCATCTCCAGCTGTCATTTCAAATTACCTTTCTTGCTATAGCTTGCTTACAAAGTAGTTTCCTTCACTTCTTGCATAAAATGTGAAAAGGTTTCTGGTTGGTTTTGCTAGTATAATGGAGGAAAGTTTTTAAGTTTCAGACTTTCACCTAGAAAGGGGAAATATGAAAAAAAGAGAGCCTAGAAAAGATCAGGAAGTAAATTTTGTATTTTGTTGAGAATACCAGAAGCTGAGTGCCTCAAATTCCACATGCCATTTTCAGAATTTTATTGCTACCCAAAAACTGCTACCCCTAGGTATTGGCATTCTCAATAGCCTCTTAGGTAGAAGATAGCATCTTTGACATTCTGATGTCTCTTTATTGCACAAGTCCCTAAGGACAATATTTGAGAGCTTCTGAAGAAAACAAGTTAGAGTCCTGAAAACATGTCATGGGATTTGCAAATAACCTGGATGCAAAGATCTTTATGCTGCATCTGAATTTCAACCTTTATTAGCAGTGCTTGGAGAAAAGCTTGTGTGAGCTTCTGAATAGCCTCACCTGGCACAAAGAGGGTCCTGGTTTGAGATGGGTCACCCTGGGCTCCACTGCTAGAATTATGACACAAAGGGCAAGTGGCTTTTGCCCCTGGGAACCCCTGCACTGTGGGATTGGTGGGAACCAGCCCCACTGGTTTTGTTAGTGCCACTACTATAGTTCTGTGACCCATTTCATACGGATGAAAACAATTTCTGGCATTGAAGCTGAAGACGTGTCCAGCCTGTATGGAGCTGAGCTGAGCCTGGCAGGAGTGCTTTTAGCAAGGATCTTTGAATGACTTTCTGGAAAGAGTTTAAAAAAAAAAAAGCAAAGTACTCACTTGAACATTGGGAGGAAAAGGAGTGTCTTACTTCAATCTGGCCAAATGAAAGGTCGTTTCATGGGAGACAAAGGGTGGGCCCAAATCCATGTGAGTTGAAGGTGACCTTTTAGCCTGCTCACTCCATTCTGGCTCTGCCGGACTGTTTGTTTTGGAGGTGACATTTCTGTTGGCCTCGCTGCCTGTGCTGGCACAGGCTGGAGCAAGAGTAGCAACATGAGTTTCGCATGTTGCCGAGCTGGGGGTGTAATGTATGAAGAGATCTGCTAGTGTGGTGATGCTTTCTGGTTTGTCAGGGGCAGGGTTTTATGTCGGGGGTTAGTGGTTGGGCTTGGTGACCTCCGGGGGATTGTAAATACAAAAGAGGCTGTCTGAGTGTCAGGTATTCCCAGAGAAAATGCTGGTCAGTAACAATCTGGTTATTTCTGTGTTCACCTATACATATCCGTGCACTGCTTCTTTATCTGTGGGAAATGGCCTTCCCTTTCCCAGTAGATGAGCTTGGCTTCCCTTGTGGGGAGAATCAGGGTCATTCATCCTCTTGGCAGCTGTTTTCTTTGACTGGGTGCCCTGGAGCACAAGTTTCCTTAGGAAAGCCAGAGATGGCAGTAACACGAGTTTCCTGCCGATTCCCTCGTTCCAGTTGCCTCCTTTTGGCAGAACAGAATTTGATTTTCTTTCTCACTATTATTATGGGCTGTGAAGAACAGCTCTTAAATTAGCCCTGAGGAGGTGGAAAGGTAGAGGAAGCTCACTGCAGGGAGTTCAGTCTGACGCATGTAATAAGCACAAGCTCTACCTGATTCGACTGATGAGCCCTGTCATATGCACAGCCCTCTCCTCAGTTTGTTTTTGTTGTTTTAATTAACTTTTGGCAGCCATGCCAAACACAACTCCTGCGTCTTTTTCCAACCAGTGCTGCAATGTTACAGCAAAGTTCTTTGGCCACAGCTTGATTTGGAAGCCTTGGGACCCTCCAAGGAGCATCCTGTGAAACTCAACAAAGCCTGTGTGAAGGTGCTGAAGTGAGCACTTGCAGAGCACTGCAGGAGAAGCCAGGAAGGGCAGAGTGGGGTCCCTCAGCCCTGCTGTGTGGATGTGCACATATGTGGATGTTGCCCTGCTACCAGTGCCTCTGAAGGCTGTCCCTCTCTGAGGGAGACTTCTCCTCAGCCCTGGGGACTGTGGAGCAGTTGCATTGCTCTGAATTGAGAGGATGCCCGTGTTGTCCTGTGGTGCCTGCCTGAGGCTGAATGCATCCTGGAGCACCTAATTGATGGAGAGGAGAGGGAAGGCAGCACACAAACTCCTTCAATGCCCTGCAGCATCATTGGGCAAAGCAGGATTTAGGTCATCTTCCTAGGGAGCGGTTTACTTGCCAGTGACTGCCTCTGCCACACAGCCCCGAGGTGCTGACAGGAGGGAAGAGCAACTTTTGAACCTAATTGTAAATCCCCAAGGCTCCAGATCAGGTGTTAGGTTTTGGTTTTGGTGAGGGAAGATAGCTTTGCAGCCACCCATTTTTAAAGTGAATCCAGCCTGAGAAGATAGAGCTGCTCACACATCCCCTGGTGCTTCAGCCTTTACGTAGGATCCCAAAGAACAGCAGCCACATCAAATCTCATCCAGTGCTGATTTTCATTATCCACATGAGAAACTGGGTTAAGCTACCTCAGGCATTAAAATCCTGCAGGCTACTGTGAGGCTGTCATCGCTAGAGAGGCTCTGTCAGCTGGGAAAGGGCACTGCTGTCGCGCAACAATGAGCCTCACCGTGTTATAAATAGCTCCTCATTGTAAGAAGAGAAATAGTAAGAGGAAATTCTTCCATTCTCTCTTTTCTGTTCCAGCTTTCTCCCTTTTGGGTATCATAGATTTGCTTATTTGCAGCACAAAGGCAGTGTCAGTCAGGACCAGTGGCGATAAAACCAAGGAGACAACAGGTAGGGTGAGCACATGGAGAGAAGAGCAGGTTCTGGCTGTTCTGATGTGTCTGGTGGTTAAACCTAATGTGCAGGCATGAGGCTGGGTCCTCACCCACATAGTTGCAAGACAGGATTGCGAGCACTGCTGGGGTTTGGGCTGTAGCAGGGCAGCTCCCTTGCAGCCCAGGTTTGTTAGGCACCTGCTCTCACTTGCTCAGAGGGTGCTTGGTCTTCACTCCTGCAGGCTGCTCTGTTGGGAAGGACCTCTGAATCATTCATCCCTATGCCTTGCAAGCTGTTCATGATGTGTAATTTACCACTGGCCTGCTGGATGTTTCCATTGAAATTTGGTGGTGATGTTATTGGAGAAACAGACCACGTGTGGTGGTGTGTGGGGAAAAGCTCCTGAATTTCTTTTGCTTCTCACATGAGCAATAGAAAGTTGTTGCTGGCATCTGCTGAGTCAACTTGAGTGTCTATGCTTGGGGTGTGTGTACTTGCCCCAGGCCAGGAGGAAGGCAGGTGTATTTTATGCAATGTAAAAGCAGCTTCTAAAATCACTGCGGTGCACCATGCCTTGAAATTGGCTGCTGTCACCCCAGGCTAAAGAATGTTGATGGATATGGATGATTTGTTTAAACTTTCTATTGGCTACTTCTTCACTAGCCAAGACCCCTGCAAGCACTACAGATGTTTAGCAGCTGGCCTGAGTCCTACTGAAGTACCTCTCAGATACTTCAGAGCTTCTCTAGTTCAGAGTCACACACACCAAGCTCCTGGCTGCAGTAACAGATTTTCTTCATTAGAAGTACAAGTGTTACTCCTGGTTTAGTAAGTTTATTAAACCTGACTTGCAGTATTTAATAGCACTGATTGCTCAGTCTGGCTGCAAACCACATGTGATCATTGGTGTTTGGTTTAGTAAATACTTGACATTATTGTCTGAAAAGACAAACTGTGGAACTCTGCAGTGGCACTTTTGAAACTGCTTTTCTGAACACAGCAGTGCTCTACCTGCTTGATATTAATCATGGGATAGAAGTGGGAAAAAGAAAGGTGATTATTTGAACATGCTGATGTTATGCTAAGATACTTGTTGGGATATAGGTAGTGGATTGTTGGACACAGTAATGGAGAGGACTGAAAAAAGCGGAATCAGATTCTCAATGAGTAGAAGAACAGCACACACACACTGGAAGAACACTGACAGGTACAGAATTACATCTTTCTTTGCAAATGTTGAATGGAGACTTCCTTCTGTGGCTGCAGGGAGATGTTTGGACACCAATTTTTCAGTTCAAATGTTCCAGAGATACAAATATATATTAGTTCAAGTGTTTGTCTTCACCTCCAACAGTTTCAACGTTAAAAGGCTTTGTAATACAGGTAAACTAGTAGGCAATGAATTTTTCTGATTCGTGAGAGTGTTTTGCAATTTATTGTGCCATTGCTGCCTGCAGATGCTAATCTTATTTACAGCAAATAATGAAATGTCTCTTCCCTCCCCTTAGTCCCTCCTCACTTTCCTTTTCTGGGGTTTATTATTTGGTATAATTGTACCTGGCTGTTTGTTTTTAAAATTTCTATCAGTCCAGGAGAGACTGGAGAGGTTTGATTTCCTGTTTCCCCAAAGGGTACAAGACAATGCTTTCATCTTAAACCCTGCCTGGTCATTCCTGGGGAGTCTGAATCTGGCAGGAAGATTATCTAATCCTTCTTTTAAGGTTACAATCCAGCCATGGAAGTAGAAAAAGGAGCATATTTTGGCTTGTTGCACCTCAGTGTGTTCACATGGCAGCTGGTACCAGCTGCCTCCAGGCCACTGCAGGGGCTGTCCTGTGGGAGGTCAGTCTTTCTGCTCAGGGGATATGATTCTCATCCAAGTTTGTGGATCACTGATTCCCTATGAGTCTGAGGACCTGCTTTGCTGCTGTTCTTGCTGCTTGGATGAAGTAAGGACTACAGGTTCCCAGGCAAAACCTGTAACATGAAACATACTCTGCAAAAATGCCCTGGTAAAATACAGGAATCCCATGCCAGTATCTCTGGTGCAGGTGTTCCTGAAGAATCCTGTTTAAGCCCTCACCTGGTAAAGTGGGAACATCAGAGGAGGGAGAGAGGTTTCTGGCTCCTCAATTCTCATCACCTTTTGTGTTCTGATTTCTTAAACTCTCATTTTCAAAGGCAAAACTGTGGCTGTGCTGTAATCTAAGGAAACTGGAACATGGAAACAGTCTCTGAAGAGAGTGGCAATGGCTTTGCTTTGCAGGGGTCTGATGAGATGCCATTCATGTAAATACACTGCATGTAAAGTGCTTTTTGAAGTCTCTGGTGAAAACGCTCTGAGAGAGCCTGTGCTTTGACTTATTGACAGCTGGGGATGTCCTTCTCTGCAGTGGCTGTAACTTGGCACTTTTTTCCTCTCTGGGGACAGAAGGGCAAGTGGAATAGGATATTAGAAAATACTGCAAAAGGCAATGTTAAGTTTGGCTTAATTAAGAAAGACCACGTTGCTGGAATTATTAATTGCAAATTCTCTTGAGAATAATTTCACAGGAGATCATTACTGCAGGCCCTGGCCTGATCTGAATGGATAGCAATGTTCTAAATGGCAGGACTGAGGGTATGTGTGTGTGCATGTCTGTGTCAATCAGACCCTGGAGTTTCCTTCTTTTATTCAATTGCTGTGCTAAAGATGATTCGCTTTGCTTATTGCAAGTCTGAAGGTGTGGCCTGATTGCACATAGCATTAGCTCTGGTCACAGCACATCCAGGGACTGGGGAGCAAAGGGATGTGCTGCTGGGGGCAGCTCACAAACGGTGATGGAGAACTCAGAGAAATTCTCCTTTGGTTTATGGCACAGCTGAACATCTCAACTGGTGTGTGGCTGATCTTGCTGCAGGGGTTTGTCATCATCTCCTGAGCTGCCCCTGCTGTGTGTGCCTATGGAGCGATGCATGGGACCAACCCGCAGTGCAGGGGCTGTGCTGTTGTGTGTGGCTCTTCACACCCGGGGGAGCCCTGCCCCCTGCCAGGGCGTGTTTGTGCTGATCCATCACTCTGATGATGTACCTACAACACGTCTTCAGCCTCTGCACTTGTTTGGGATGAGCCAGCCTCTGCTGTGTGCTGCAGCCCATCACTGTGGTTTGATCACTTCTTGATCTTGGATGTGACAACTCAAAGGAGAAACGTGTGGGTTCCTCCCCTGATACTCAGGAGTGATTGTTGTGGTGCAAAAAATACACAGCAAAGGAGAAAATGAGCCCATTTCTTGGAGGAGCCGATTGCGTCGTGTCCAGACTTTCAGACCAGCATATTAAGGTTTGTCAATGCAGCTATTTACATGTTGAAAAGGTTTCTGATATCTTGCATGTGTTGAACAGCCAGAATCTCTTGTCCTTTGCTTTTTTTGATACTAAGGAATTTCAGAAAAATAGTCCCCTCCTAGGAACTGTGTGCATAGAGATAGGTCAAGGGGCTTACTGCTGTTTGCTTTGGTTATTATTTTCCTTGAAAATCTGGCTTTTTCTTTGAACAACTTGGATGCAAACTAAGTTGCTTCATATGGAAAGCACAAGATGATAGGAAAAAACACCCTGAGCAAATCAGCCACAGCAGATCGCGGCAAGAGGTCAGTGTTGAGCCACACTCGCACACGCCTGGAGTGTGCCAGGCAGCCTGGGCTCCAGTGGAGGCTTTGCAGCCACGGGGAAATGAGGGGGAGACCCAAGGCGTGGGGGACATCTTTATTGTGGCTCTTGGAAAAAGCCCACTGTAACCTCACTTACATGTTCTCCTGCAAGGCTTCTGCTCCTTTGGTGGATTAAGGTTTAGACCAGGTCATAGTCACCTGTTGACTTGGAGCTGTGAAACAGCGACCATCTGCAGAGCACACGGCTGGGTTTGCGTGCAAATGCCACTTGTTTGGCATGCAGGTCATGGTTCTGGTGGGCACCATTGGTGGTACAGACAAACCTTGCCAGGAAGAGCCACAGCAGCAAGGACGAAGGGCTGGTACTGTCCAGCAGAGATGTGAGTGCTGGGACAGCCACCTGTGTCCTTGTGTGCACCCCAGCCCTGAGGTGGCTGGGAAGCATCACTTGTGGGTGTTGGTAGAGCAGACGGACAGTGGTCCCCTGTCTATGCCTGTGTGCAGACTACATCAAAAGGCTTTCAAATTCAGTTCTTTCTACAGAAAATGCCTTTGTACACAACACCTGGATAAAGATGCTAGGCTTTTCCCTCCAATGGTCTTAGAGCACGAACCTGTAACTTATCTTGTCGTACATTCTCTATATCCTTTCACCTACATGCCCAGAGGACAACCAAACATCTTCCCCACCTATTTCAGAAAAGAACGAGACAGAAAAGCAACCTGTAATATATCTGACTGTATTTCAAAGTTGTTGATTGTAAACAAACTTTGTTGAAGAAATAAAATCACATGACGATATCAGAGTGATACTATAAATCCATTTTGTTATTGTTGCCACACTTCACATTTTTGGAACTCAGAATTTAGCTCATGGTGTACAAAACTTGTAAAAATTTATTGCAAGCGTGCCTTTGTGTAGAACAAAACTGGTGTCACAAAAGTAGTCCCCCGTCCCATGCAGAAACACAGCTGTGTATCTCTTGCTGTGAAGAGGTCACACAGCTGCATTTTCTGAAAGACTTGGCTGTTAGAAAATTGCTCTGAGAGGTTTTTAAAAAAAAGAAAATAAAAGGGGGGGGAGGAAATTCAATTTGCAGTGTATGCTTTACCTCTGGAATTTTTGCTTTCAACAGAAATCATTAGAATTATAAAGAACATGGAACTGGCAACAGAACTGCAGCTGCTGATGGTGTGAGCACAGACCAGGGGTCTCGAAAGCACTTGGCCAGCCAAGGCCCATCTTCGTGTCTGGTACCATCACTGCATTTGATGGAATGTAAGTTGCACACATTGAAAATAAATGAAAACAAAGCATAAAGGGCAAGATTCCTTTTCCAGAATCCCCACTGTACCTGCTCCTACCGTGGCACTTCCACAGTCTGTTGCTTCCATGCTGTGCTGACATGCAGCAGTGCTTTGACTCCAAGGCTGACGACTACTGAACATGTATAGTATAAGAAAAGGCATGGAGTGAGGCCAGGGATGTAGCTAAAGCAGTGTTCATGTTGCTAAAGCAGCTGTGCAGACTGGTTGTGTCACACATCAGCCTTTTCTTCTCAGTTCAAAGGCAGAGGGGGTACACATGCTGGAATGCTGAGAGCTAGAAGGGATCACCTGGCTCCTCTCCCTCCACATGCCCAGCATCTGAACTTTCTTCTGCCTCCTCAAACCTACTGTTCCCCTTGAACTCCTCCTCATGTGAGACCATGCTAATTAGCCTCACATTTACCAGATTAGATTAAGCTCTGGCATAAACCCAAGTTTTGCTATCTCTAATGTCAACCCCAGACCATGGGGTCAAGCTGGTTTTTTTATTTCAGTACTGAAATACCAGGCAAAGATTTGGCTTATAACTAGAAGGAAAAAAACCAGGCTGCAAAGTAAGTCTGAGAGTCCTGCAATCTCTTCCGTCAAATGAGTAACTCTGTTTCGTAGAGACATATGAATTGGTCAGCAACCAGTTTTTGCATACACCTTGACACAGATTGAGAACAAGATCACAAAGTTACTTTGACATCAAGTAGGTTGGGGCTCTGGACAGCTGAACCTAGTGTACTGAGCTTTGCTTTTCAGTTCCTAGGCTTTTTTGGGAAACTAGTGCAAATAGGACACAATGCTCTGAAGGCCAGAACACACCACAAATACTTGAAGCGTGAAAGCATTTGTCAGATTCTTTATTTTAGAAACAGAGCTGCATGGACCTGGCATCTTCCCTTCCCTAGAAAAACTCCAGAGACTAGTTTGACTATGTAGTCTGTTTATCCCAGGAGCTTGGATCCCAAATTGCACTTCTCTCTCCCCAGTTTGTTTACCAAGTCAGGTCCTGCATATTGTGGTCCTACAGCATGGCATGACAGGCCTCACCCACTAGGTTCTTCATCCAGGTTCCCCATGCATTCAAGGGTTGTTCAGTTACAGCAAATAAAGCTTTCATGTGCACTGTACATCATGTGGACCACCTTGACATCTAATACAAGCAATTATTACTTCAGAAGAGTGATACAAAAGGGATTTACCACTTAAGGCCTTCTTGTGATACCTAACAGCTGCTCACCAGACCCATCAGAGTGGAAAGGTTAAAAAGCCCCATCAAAACATAAACACTCAGACCCTGGCAAAGGCGCCTCTGACAGCAATCCAGAGCTGAGGAATGTTACAGCCATTCCAGCTGGAGCAGTGGGTTGGTGATGCTGATACCTGTTTTGGGTCCATACAAACCTGGTGGGGCAGCACTAACGGGGCAAAGCAGGCAACACCTTCACAGTGATTGCAATCAGTATAGGCTTCAGAAACAATACCCTGTTTCATCTGAGATTTGCAACATAGCAGAAAGGACCAGCAAAGCAATGCTATAAAAGTAAATTGAAAGGCCAACTTTGTGTTGTCAACTCTTCCAGCCTGAGCAAGGACCTGTGGGATGATTTGGATGTGCTCTAAATGCATGGAATGAGGGAAGCAAAGAAAAGTATAGGGCAGGAAACTTCTTCAGGGCTAAATTTCATATGAAGAAACCTGTCACTGAAAAGAAGAGGAAGAGAGCCTTTTTATACAAAGCACAGCTGTTCTCAGCAGTTTCCCAATAGTGAGATGATGATACAGGGGTGCTTTCAGTGCATATAATGCTTTTAGAAACAAAGGTAGGTTTGGGAAGAACTGTGATAAGAAGGAATACATGTCAAGTAGCACTGGTGACAGTACAAGAAGGAATATATATCAAGCAGCACTGGTGATAGGCTTGCATTTGAGCAGCTGATGTGATCTGTTGGTGCAAAGATCCTAGTTAACAGCAGGCCAAATATACCTGTTTTGAGCTTAGAGTTCCTTGCCTGTGTGAAATGTTGCTAACAGTCCTTCAACACTTGAATGTTTTTCTCAACCAGACTGAGATGAGCTCCTGTTTTACAAACAACCAATCCTACATCAGTCTTAGCAAGAAGAAAGTGCCATGACAAATTCCACAACAGATATGGATGGAAGACTTCATATTCCATCTAAACCTTGGTGAGTTTCCTCAGCTTGGTACTTTGTCTGAATTTTGTACTGATTATTGGGTTATTGCAGAGCTTCAGAGTTTCCATTTATCTCCTCTAGGCTGGTTGGGCTGCTATGTTTTATCAAGTTTCCTCTTACCTTCAGTGCAACTTGGCTTTCACTCATGCCAGCCTGTACCTGTTCTGCCTAGGTCCCACAGCCCTTACTTCACGATATTTGGCATGCTTTCATTTCTAGTATGGAAAAGTGCATTTGAACAAGAACCAAGTCACTGAAAACACAGAACATGGACTTTATCAGCAGGAGTGCAAACTCCACAGTTCCATCACCCCCCTTATCTGTGCTGTGCCTTGGTGTTTGATTAGGAACAGGGAAGCTCCTATTTGAGAAGCTAATGGTGTCTCATGAATGCTGAGGTTGCTACTGTACAATCCATGACTGGAAAGTACCATGGATGCACAGAGTTATCAGTGCAGCATAATCCCTCACTCGTCACTAAAATCAGCTCTAGGACTAGAGGACTAAGGCATGTAAGACTGAGATACTGGGGGCTTTTTTCATTACTCACTAGCTCAAGACAGACTACTGAATAAATGTTAGAAGGCAAATAACTTCCTCAGACAAAAAACAAGCCACAGAAATATAACTGGAGGTAAAGCACAGGAATGCTGTTTTTGAGTTGCTGTACTTAATGTGAGTCTGGAAACAGCTAAATTAATTTCTCTCTCAGAATTACCTGAAGAAAACAAAGTTGTACTTCTATAAATTAGGACTTTTGGACTACTTGTAAATGTAGAAGTGTTGGGGATAGAGAATAGAAATGGAAAATGGAGATGATGTTTCTTTAAATTATGCCCTAGTGTCAAGTGCATATGGGCTGGAGTAAAAAGTGGCAGAGTTTCTGCAAGCCCTTGAAGCATTTTTCAATTGAGACAACAGTGGAAACCATTTCACAGTGGCTTCTAAGCTCTAGCGAGTATATTACACACTGGGAAAAGAAATGTTTTCCAGGAATGGATCGTGGCACAACAGACATTTCTTGATAGTACTGTGCATAGAACGTGGTCAGTATGCCTTACTGATGGCCTCAGTTCTTCGAAACAAAGTTTACATACCATAAATAAGTAATTATCAGTTTTCAGAAGTACATGTGAATGAAAATTCACTTCAGCAAGAGAGAAAGGAGCTGTGCTGTGCTCCCTTGGCTCCTTCAGCATCAAACTTGTTCTAAAAAAATTTACAGACATTCCTCTGTGACCTGGTTGATATTTTTCACTGCATTTTACCTAGTGCTGAATTTTAAGATCTCTTACCCAGATTGTCTCAAGGCTAAAAAAAAAATAATCCCAAAACAGCCCAAACTACCATTGCACAATTAGACACACATGCACACTGTAACTAGCATCCTTGCACTACTTTGAGACTAACTTTCCCCCTGCCCTTTAACTTGGGAGAAGCTTTAATGTTAAAAGCAGGCAGGGAACCAAATCTGAGTAAACCAGTTTGCAGTAAAGGAAATGCTGCAGAGGCTGAGCTGCAGTTAACAAACTTTTGCCTTTTAAAAATTATTCAATTTCTTCCTCGATTACTTTGCTTTGTTTGCAGTAACAGAGAAAGTGCAAGATGCGTTTTCGACAGTGAGAAATCTTAATTTTACCCAACCCTATCCACTTCC
>NW_008675702.1:111698-117466 GCF_000695815.1 Acanthisitta chloris
TAATCTGTAGGACTATGCTTTGGTGGCTTTTGCTTGTTGGCTTCAAGAGCCAGAAATCAGGCATTTTGTACATATAAATATATATAAATATTTTTGCTTACTTATGGAATGTTTGTGCATGTTTAGGACACCAGTTCAAAATGATGAGGGACGGTTAAGGCTAAGAAAATGAAATTCATTGCAAAGCTATCATTTTGTCTTCATTTTTTTCTCCTTTACAAAGTGGCTTTTGCTTGTTGGCTTCAAGAGCCAGAAATCAGGCATTTTGTACATATAAATATATATAAATATTTTTGCTTACTTATGGAATGTTTGTGCATGTTTAGGACACCAGTTCAAAATGATGAGGGACGGTTAAGGCTAAGAAAATGAAATTCATTGCAAAGCTATCATTTTGTCTTCATTTTTTTCTCCTTTACAAAGGAGGCTAAAGCATCTTCCCTGTAATAGTCAGCCACTGTGTAATCCCCCATCAACACCACTTCTAGGGAAAACTACTCAGGACCCAGTCCCTGAGGCAAAAAGCTAGGACCTCATGATTTGAGCTCAAATAATCCACACAATTAACAGCATACATTAGTGGAAAATTAAATATTCCAAGGCCTCACCTGAAAAAGAAAAGGCATTTTCTGCATGGGATGTGCTAGATCCAGGCCTTTAGACATACATAGCAATGCAACAATTGGCCAACAGCTCCAGATCTATCCCAGGGGCCTTCAACATTGCTGGAGAGTGCTCTGCCTACTCCTCAGAAATGCCAAGGGGGCTCCAAGGTGGTCTTGCAAACCACCTCATCTCTTCTGGGTGCATGGGTACCCTGAAATGCTCTGGTGTGGCAGAGGAGTGCAAGGAAGCTGGGCTCCCAGCAGCTACTGTTCACTCAAGACATCCCAGCAGTAAAGTTCCAGCCAGACCTTTACTTACTGCCCTGATTTTGACTACTATATAAATTTATGGGGCATACATAATGAACCAGTAGCTACTCTTCTTGATGCAGGTAGCAATAAGAAAACCATTTGCCTTTTGGTACCTCTGTGAAATTTCCTGAAAAAAGAAAACTGTGGGCTTATATTGCTGAACATCTGTTTTTCATGCTCCACACTAGCTCCTCTCTCCCTTTGAATACTTACAAGACTGACAAGAACCAGCTATCCCACACTCAGTCTGAAGACAGATGATCTCACTTCTCTGCGGGGCCAAGCAGTTTTGAACTCCTCCTTGGGTTCCTATGCAACTTGGCATTGCCAAGGACTAGAGTGGTACAAACCTTCTCCTTCCTTTTGAGGCTAGGAGAGCCCAGTGCACAAGGTTTTGTCCTTTCTCCCATGTTTCCAGGTGGAGACCTTGGAATCCCACTGCTGTACACTGTGCAGCTGGCAGGTGGAGCAGGACTTGTGGGAGTGTCTCCAGGCTGTATCGCAAGCAGAACCACCAGAGAGTTGGCCATCCCCTTACTCTCCTTGCAACCAGGTGAGATCTGCCTCTAAGTCTACCGCAGAAAATAATACTTTGGTGGGAACAGAAAGGTGTCAGTGCAAGGATGCTATATGGGCTAGTCATTAATTTACTAACCCCTGCCGGATTCTTCCTCAGTGATGATTTACATGCTATACATTTGCATATTGCATAATGATGAAATCTGAGTTTTCAAATTCATGTTGGTTAACCTCTATTGCCTCTTGTCAGATAGACACATATAACCTAGAGAGGTTTACACCAATCAATCCATCAATCACACCACTCCCCTTGAATCAACTCAAGTCATTCTTCAGTAAAATTCTTCAGGTTTGGGGACCTAAAACCAGCTGGTCCTCTAAGCAGCATGATTTCTGCCCTGCAGGTTAATGCCATTCTCTTTGTGGCCATCACTGCTAACCCTCAGAATATAGAGTTTTTTGCTGATTGAGTTGTGGACTGAAATCAATAAAGAGTAGAGGGCAGGACAGTATTTCACCTCAGTATCGATTCTGCCCTCTTTCAATCATACCTCTCTCTCTGCATTGTTTTCTGAAGCTTCAGTGGCCTTCAGATTCCACCAGCACCAAAACATGGCGTTTCAGCCTCGGCCACCAGCTCACAACAATGCTCATCCTCTACAGTGTTACTCAGAGGAGAAGAACGCTTTGGGCTTGCTCTGTTTTAGGGAGGTGTAAGGTCTGGTTGCAACTGGACTTCCTTTTTGTAAAACACAATGCTACGTTATTTCGCTAAACATGTAATCTGCTTAATTACAACTACTGTGACAAGCCCTGAATTCTAACAAGAAGAATTCCTACAGAACACCCCACAGTGATAATGGGAAACACACGGCTATTAGTGACTACTTTTTTTCCTGCCAACTGTGTGCCAAATTAAGTCTAAAGTGGACTGAAAAAGTCTTGACAGTTACAAAAGAAAAAGCAAGAAACTGTTGTTACTAAAACCTTACCAGTCCATTACATTAGCTTTTTAAGCGACATCTAAGATACATGTGAAATCAAGAGAAAATACAGTTGTTATACTCTGATTTCTCACCTGTACACTGACCGTGGCAGTTAAGATGTGAGGCAGTATTACTTACGGGTTTACTCACTGTTAATACTTCCAGTATTAATCACTCTTGTGTACAAAATGTTAAAAAAGAAAATCAATGTAATGAATTTTCATTTTAAATTCACTAATGTATTTGGTTTCTTCTAATTTTTCTGTGTTCTAACTGGGATCAAATTGCCTTACATTACATTAATAAAAACAAAGGGAAGAAAAAAACACAGAAAAAAATCTTGACCGGTCCTCAGTTCCTGGCTGCCTGCCTGTGAAGGTTTTGTTTGACAAAATGGTTCCTTCAGTGTTCAGGTATCTGAACTGCTTCGCTTATCACACCGGCAGGACAGCAGCAATGCCTTAGGAGATGGCAGCACTCTCAGCCACAGACCATGGTGCAGACTGATGTCACTTGTCCCAGAATTTAGTAACTCCAAGTAAGGTACAGAGTTTTCTGTAACACCCACCTAGGACTGCTGAGCTTTGCCAGCTTATGTCAAGCTCTTGGCACAAGAGGAACTTTACAAGGATGACCCTGTTCAACAAATAGTACTGAGATGACGACTAACTTAAGTCTATTTTGGGTGTACAGATTTCCACAGGGCATTCACATAGACAATTTTGTGTCAGCTTTTCCAGTGGCACTTTCTGCACAACATGTTTACATCCAGTTGCTACTAGGAACAAAGTTTTCACCTCTCTAGTGGCATCACTTGGCATTTTTGGATGACAGCACTGGTGGTGACATGAGTTCCTTGCTTTGCTGTTCCAGGTGTGGTATCTTCTGCTTACCCTCCAGCCCCTGCCTATGCCACCAAAAACAATGCATCAGTGGGAGGGTGAGGTGTCTTCCAAGCCCAGAAGCTCTTTTACAAGTCTTTCACCAAACTGTGCACGGCTATACCTTGTCACATGGTAGGCCTCTGACATTTTGTAGAGGATGTAAGCATTATTTATAGCGATGCTGATGGCAAACCAGAATACTTGTTGCCAGGTCTTGTTTGGTTTGTGAGAAATGAAATACCTAAAGAGCCAAGAGAGGAGGGAAAAGTGCTGTTTAGACAAACAATTGCAGCTAGGACGCAAGAAATAACCCCAAAGATTCTGCAGTCCCAAAGGAGAAGCAGCCCTGGAACTTACTTCAACTAGGCATTGTCATCTTAAGAAATTTTGTACAATGTATTTGACAGTCATTTGGAGCTAATTTGCACAATTTTGGAAATATCTAGTAGTGTCTAAAAGAACAGACTTCCTTGCTCTCAGAAGCAAAACCTCGTCAACACTCTGACCACTGTACCACTCCATATAAATAAGAGACAAAGATTCCTTGAGCTTACCCATGACAAACATCCACATGATGGGAGCTGTGGGTCTAAATCTCTTCAATTTGTAACTAAAAAAAAGCCTCAGGCACATTACATTGCAGTTTTAGGAATATTGCTGATGCTTCTCCTCCTGTTTATCTCTATTGCAAGCAAAGAATGATTTCTGCTGCTGTCAACAGTAGGTGGGAGGATGTGGGGGTAGAGCCTGAGCGCACAGCGCTGGTATGTGGAGCACTGCTCCATGAGGCAGAACTAGAAAGGACTGACATCCTTATATTTAGGTTCTGACTAATTCTAGGACTGCAGGAATATTTGCTCTTCAGTCATAAGATTTCCCATTTTCCTACTTTCATGCTTCCATTTTTTTAGTATCCATTTAAATCTACTACCTCAGCTCTGTTTCTGATGTGATTTCCTCAGATCAGATCCCAGCATCGGTCTCCAGCCACCACCTCCTCATCTTTCATATATTCTACTGAATACTTGCTGCCTTGCCAAGATTTGGCTTGAAAAATCTGTGCTGCTTTTTCTCTCCTAAATTTTAAGTGTTTGAAATCATCTGCACCTCATCACTATTCCCCCATCCAAGCTTCACCACTGCTATTCTTACTCATTTCTCTCTCTCCCTGCTATATTAAGAGCTAACACTGAGGATGCTTACTGGAATTCAGGAGCCAAAAGATCTACATTCTGCTCTCGCAGATCATGTAGATCAGCTTTACATGCACAACTGAATGTCTTTTTTCTTCTGGCTTCAGGTGAAATAAATACCACCAGGACAGATAGTCACCTAAACACCATCTGCTAACAGGGGTGGAGAGCTGAGCTAGCCTGAGACACCTGTGGAGCTGGTAGACCCTTGCTGAATTCTCTGTTTAGCCTTCAATTTGATGTGGCCAAGAACATCAGCCTGCTGGCTTATCCTCCCAACACTTCTTAAAAGTCATTTACAAGATGCTAAGGACCTAAGCCTCAATATTTTTTTTGACTGGTGGATGAGTAGACAGAGCCAAAACAACACTAGCAGTGCAGCTCTTGCCCTTGTGCAGAGCCAGCTTCTGATTTTTGCCTGCAACAGGAGTTTTGTCAGAGACTCAGTGAAAGCAGGATTGGGCCCTCAGCTGCAGCTCAACATGGACAACTCAAACATTGCAGCAAAAGAGGAGTGAAAGAAATACACATACACATGGTCTTACTTACTTGCTGTACTTGTCATCATATTTGCAGATATAGCTAAGGTGAGCAGCAAAGGCTTCAACCGCCAATGGGCATGGAATTTCTCCACTTTTTCTCTTAATTATAACTCCTGCATCAATTAGAAACATGACAATCTTAAATTAACATTGCAAGCCTAGCAATTAAAGACAGGCTTATAGAGTTTATTATAAAATAGACCTTATGGACAGTTTTTGCACTAAAACTGAGAAGTTATCAGTAACAGAGATGCCAATTTGTGGGGGTTTCCCCACTGGTAGTACATTAAGCAAGTGGAAGAGGAAGAAGTGGGATAATTTTTCATTTGGAAATGAAAAGATGTTGGCACAAACTTCTTCTGTATGTTCAGAAAAAAGCCCACATTGCTGTAGTCCCACAGTAGCTCCCCACAGACAGTATTAGTCTCTCCTCTTTTGGTTCACAGTAAGTTGTGGTCACCTCTAGAGTGGTGACTTGCTGCAATAAGCTTTGAGTTCTGAAGACCCCAAATGAGTCCCCTTGAAATTAAATCCTTTGCTTATCTCCACCCACAGCGGCTCAGAGCAACATTACCTCCACTTCACTTGGTGCTAATTGACACAGGAAAGAAAATACAAGAAGGAGCCAACTTGATAAACTCAGATAAGACAGAGGTGATACCAGCTGTACCAGCTGGGTGAGTTGATGGAGCCACAATCACAGTATCTTGGAAATGAAAAGCAGCCT
>NW_008675702.1:117497-143256 GCF_000695815.1 Acanthisitta chloris
ACTTAGGTTGCTCAGCAGAGCCAAGCACACATTTCTCTGCCTGTGAGTGGTATTTCCTGCCCTGCCTAGTCAGCTGGGGATTGGCCCTTTAGCTCATCACGGGGGACAATTATCCTGTCTGCTGTAGAAACCTGTGGTAAGGCAACAGGTCCCCTGTGGCTACCTACCAACCACTCTCTGCATAGACAAAGATGCCTAGAGCAGCTTATGCCAAGAACAGGCCCTATTCCCTCACATGATGCAACTCTGACCTGGTCTTATCCAACACCACAGCAGTATTTGTGGGTCCAATGCTCTCCTAAGAAACTTCCCTAGCTGTTTTCTGATTTATTGCTCCTGTCCTTCTTCCCCAGGAAAATCCCTGTAGGGGCGTGAGGGTGAGTAAACCAAACTGATAGCATAGCAGTCTGTGTCCCTCCAGGGTTCACTGGTCTCCAGGGTATGGACCCCCTCTTGCTCCATGTCTGTGGCACACTGTCTAGTGAGGATCCCTACTCTCTCTCTCTGGCACAACACTATTTTCTCCATGTCCAGAGAAGCACAGGCTTGGCTGCATCCTTTCTCAGCATTGTTTCAGTACAGGTACAATTCTGGGCTTTCTCATTTCTCAAGCCTTCAAACAAACTCTCATTGCCTTCCTTCTGCCAACTCTTTTACAATCAGCCCTAAAATGCTACTCACGTTTTGATTACAGACTTCACCATTTCATTCCTTCAGCTGGAAGCCTCATTCCATCCATTATCTCTGTCAAGCCCCCCGTGCTGTCCTAGCTGGCAGGCTCTATTTTGGAGCAAGACTTGCAACACATACAAAATGCCATGTTACAGCTGAGCCATGCAGCAATTTATCTGGGGTCTTTAAAGTCTGATTTTTCAAGGGTCCAAAATTATATCACCTCTAAATTGCTCAATACATTATCCTTTCACCTCTGTCACCATGAGCTGAGTGTAAATGTAGCCCAAGAAGGGGAAAACCCAATCAAATAAATAAATCCTTCATTACATTCACACAATTATTATAGTGTGGTTTTGATTCTTTCAATGAATCCCACAAGAATCTGGCCAGCATGAGGCAAAAAGGGCTGATACACCACCAGCCTGTCACATCAGCACTGCAAAATCATTTGCCATCCCACCGGGGCAGGTCGGGAAAGGGTAAGTATGTTCTTAGTATCAGTGTTTATGAAAAAAAAAATCCCCTCCTTTCTCATCTTGCTCCCCTCTTTCTTCCCCTTCTCTTCCTTTGGAGGATTTGTATTTCCTTTGCTGTTTGCTTTGTAGTCATAATCCTTAAAAGAATGCACTGCAGTGGCAGTGATATGGGTACCATATATTCCCCCTCACTTTCTATTGTATTCCATTTCTCTGTTTTGAGAGCATAAATAGCTTTATAGGACCATTATTTTTCAGCCTTCCCTAGGCTTGTTTTTGCAGCCATAGTTCACCTCCCCAGGGAGGACAACTGAGCTGGGCTGTTCCTAGCTGCAGGTCTCTGTGGCAAGCAGTCCCAAGCCAGCTGACTCACCCGCACATCCGATGAGCAGCTTCCCCTCCTGGTCCTCCCCCAGCATCGCTGTGTTCCCATCCCTGGCAGTACTCCAGGGAACACACTGCCTGCTCTGCAGCCACAGCCTGCCTTTGCCTCCATGTCGCCACCATAGAAGGGCATAACTTTTTGTATTGAGTTTTTTTTTTAACCCTCTAATTTAAATTTTTAAGCTGTATGCTTGTCAAGCAAACCTCAGGAAATACCACCCCAAATGACACAAGCAGAAAGACAAAGGTTTACATATGTTTGTTTCCTCAAAACACTTATTCTAGGCCTATCTGTGATGTTTATGAGCTAGAATTATGGGTGGGTTTTTTTTAAATGAAGAGTCTCAATAATAGGACTTTCATCCGTCTTGGAAAAGTCATAACAATATAATAAAGAGAGCATGGCATGATCCAAGTCCCACATGGCTTTTTATCAGGACTTAGATTTGTTACAGCTCTTTGTCAGAGTTGCATCAGTGTCCTCTGGCTCCACCCCCATCTCAGCATTACTGGGGACAACCTCCTGAATGTAGGACATTAAGGGCACATGGAAATGTCAGGTTGAAACCTTAGGCTTACCTGTCCCAAAGCATACCTTTAAACATCGTTTCTTTGTGAGATTTTTCAATTCTGTGCCAATCTCACAAACTGATTTTTTTCAGGAAACTATATTGTCATGGTTAATGACAAGCACCTGTGAAAGTTCTTCTCAAAAAGAAGCTACTACTTAGACTTTGGGTTCAACAGTGTTAACCTGATCATCGTACTGTGCAGCAAGTGAGGTTGCTGCCTGCTCTATCCTGCTTCATATGAAAAATAGAAAAGATTATAGTTATTTCCAGAACATACCAATGGAGATGCTGGGGGAGAGGGCACCAAATCTAGAGTGAGAGTGAACAAACAAAAATGCAGCCTTGTCCCACAGATGGAGATGTTTGGGCAAGCACATGCTTTAGAATAAGGGTAATTTTTACTCTCTGGGGGTCCCAAGCTCTTTTGACTTCTTAGTTCCATAATACAGGCACAAGGAAAAATTAAACTCAAGTTAACATTTAAGGGAATGCAAAACCCCTTCCTGGATTTTATTGTGGGCAGAAACTACATACTTGATAGCAGAGTAAGCAGGACATTTTTGCAAGACTAAAGAAGTAAGGCTCATCCTTTAGTATCTGAGATGATGTATTATGACAAGTTGGTTTAAAACATCCATAATAAATAACCTGCTGCATCTAAGAATAGTATTCATAGATCAGCTCTGACAAGTGTAGTGCCCTCCTGGTGCCCCTGGCCTGGGTGGGATTTGCAATCTGAATACAGGTAAGATTTACCTCCTCAACTTTCCTTTAAAATGCAATAAATAGTTCATTATTAGCTACATCCACCTCTTTTTTCATCTTAAGTGTTCTTTTGACCATCTCTTGCCTTCTGTTTTTAAGGTTTTCTCTTCACAGCCTCCTCCAGCCAATAAACATTTACACTCAACCAAGTGCAAACACGCACCATGCATCATCAGGCAACCCCACTGGCACCAGACTGTTCAATTGCCTTGCATGGGCTTTCAACACCCTTAGTCCCTACTCCTTCTCCCATCTAACACACATGCTTAGCAGGTCTACGCTATAGGCTGGCCTCAAGGTGCAGAGATTCCTCCTCTTCCTCCTCTACATTTACATGCCTTAGAGGAGACTTTGGTGGTCCAGCTTCAAGTTGGTTTAAACTAGCTTTGCTGCATGACTTTAGAGATGCCAAATCAGAGGCAGGCAATCTGCTCTCTTGCCTTCCCACTGAGTCTCCATCTGTTCCCAGGTCTCTACTAAAGGCTCTCCTTTAAAAGGCACCACTCTTTTAAAAGCCAGTCTCTATTTTCTGCTCTGATTCACCATGAACTGTGTCCACTGTCCTAGACAGAATTTGGTGAGCAATGTGTTGGGCAGTTCTTGTGCCTCACACACAGAGGTCCTAATCAGTGGACATTAAACTACCTCACAGACACAACCTACAATCCCATCTATGCCAAAACAGACCCAAAGTCAACCACAAGCACAACAGCTAACATCTCCATGTGCTGCTTGCAAAGAATGCTGCCAGCACAGTTTGCTTTTGCTCCCCCTCTTAACAGGGCAGTTAGCACTGATATTTACAAATGGAATATTTTTCTAATAATATTGATGAATTAAAACCAAATACTCCATGCTAGTCTATAAAAAAATAGGTGACATGTAGTGATAACTCTTATTCACTTAGTGCAGCTGAATAATCTAAATCCAACAAAACGCACAAGGAAAACAGCACAAATCCTGATGGTGAATGCCCCTCCTAGGGAGCAACACTGCCCCAGGGACTGACTTCAGCAGGGTCCTCAAAGTGTCTTATTTCCTTCACATATATATTCTCAGCATTTGTGCTCAGACACCAGTCCATGTGATTCATCAAGTCCTAACCCTGCTGGAGTGCCCAGCAGAATTCCTCAGAATCAGCCACACTTGGCTAAGATAATGAGCCTTCTGGAAAGGCACTAAACAACACACTAAGCCAGCCCCTCAGCCTACCATACAGTAACTCTAGACCTTAACTTTGCTTCTGTAGTCTGGGCACACATGTGAGAGTTGCCTGGGATTCAGAAAATGAGTGTAGAAGATACCTTTCAATTGGTGGCTTTACATTTAAAGGTTTAGATTATTCTTACTTGTCTCTGGCAGTTATACATAAATCTGAATAATAGAAATTATAAGAAACAAACAGTATTTTCACTATAAAGCTGATTTCAAAGAGTTAGCTTGTCATATTGCATTTTACAGAGGTATCCAAATGTTCTTTAAACTATCTGTATACTTTCAAGAAGAAAAAAAGATTTCAGTATCGAGAAGCTCTCTGCAATTATTTGAACTATCCAAATTATCTGTTTTGGTTTCTTTTCATCAACTGCTAAAAATCAATTTAACGTACAACAGGAAGCTTTAATTGTATTTACTTCTGGCCAAAAGATGTTTGTTTCTGACTAAGTTTTTACTGGATAAGAGAAATTAATTGTAGGGTCTGCTCAGAGTTCTAACTACATCATGATGCTTATTAATTTTTCTGTAGCAGCAATCCTACAAGAGGCTGTGTAAATAAGGCTTGCCTCTCTGACCACCAGCAAAGATATAATCTTTATACCTCAAAGGACATTGCTTCCACCAGCTCAGGCAAAGGAGGCTGCATTAGGCTTTTAACCTTTGTATGGGACAAAAGAGTAGCTGTAGGAAGACACAAAAGGGAAGTAATCACTACTGCAACTGTTTATCTAGGATATTATGATCAATTACAACCAAGCTCTTTGTTCAGGCTGATTATCAAACTCAATGACTCATTTTGCCTTGTGACATAAAGCATGTGCACTTTTGAGATGTGAGGTAGGAATACTGCTTACCTTGTTGAACTGGTGAATAGGCGTTGGTCAGAAAACGAAAGTGCCCTTTATTGTACCAGCAGATCAAGGACATGTTTCCCTTCATTCTTATTCTGTACTGTCCTCTGGACTGTGGAGTTTCAGAATTGTTCAGCATGGATGGAGGTAGGCCTGTGCAGTCACTCTTCCTGGTGCTCAGCAACCCACAGCAGTAAATCTCTGCACGTGAACAAATGCACTGCCCGTCAGCAAACCATCACATGAACCCAGAGAGTAAAAGAAGCAGAGCAAGTCTGAATGACCTGAGTAGAGAAAGAACTTGCCCTACAAGTCCAACAGATATGTCAGCCAACTGGTTTTCTTCTGTAATATCAAAAGATTTGTGTCCTACACAAATGTCTCTGGAAACTGAGACAAGTGCAGAAAGCCTGCTCTCTTGATAGAACTGTACTGGCACCTCCTGCACAGTCATGATGAAACAACAAGAAAAATAATTCAGACTATTTTCCTAGCAATAGCATCTACAATCTGTGTAATAGTCTTCACATGTTTAAAATTGGTCTGAAAAAAACTCCAATGGTGATATGCAGTATGGAATAAACCAGAATTTATGACCCAAGAAAGTCTTTGATGTTTAACTAAGAATATATTATGGAGTGAGCAGGGAGGTAGGGGAAGCTATAGCATCTTAGATATTAACTGAAATAAATTCTCCTACATGACTTCCATGATGCTTTTAATCACAATATACAATAGGTGACAAACTCTGGTTTAATCTACTGCTTCACTGTGCTGCCAGGTTCTTGATTTCCTGGTTTGCTAAGGAAAAGCTGCTTAAGCAGTTAAGAACCACTGAAACCACCAGCTGATTTTAAAAACTCATATGCTAGAAGGATGGAGAAGATGGAAATACAAGTTCAGTAAAAACTGATTTGAGGGAAAAGAGCTAAACCACACAGTGTCCTAGCTGAGTGGGCACTGATCTTGTCCTGCATAGACATCAGAGGCTCCACAGGCAACAGAGTCTGCTGCTCACAGATATATTGTCCTTTTCCTATGTGAGAGACAATAAATAAAATCTAACACCACAAAACACATCTCAATGCAGCCAGGAGGGCACAAACAAGATTTGGAAACAACATTAATAACAACAGCTGAGTGGAAAAAAACAATGGGCCTGGAAACAGGTGACATCTGCACACATCTTTTGGTAGCTTAATGCTCATCTGTCAGCTAAGTCTGCTTGATCAAAATTTTTGTGCTGAATTTTGCATGATATCTTTACAGAGGAAATGCAAAGTCAGAATACAGTGTCTGGCTTTCCCTAAGCCTGCTACCTGTGTTCTTGGGTTTCCACTTATGTGGCTCTTCTGCCTCGGTCTTTCTGGAATGACCTAAGCTCTTGAGTGCCAGTGCAGCCTTTGTGCTTGGTTCATATAATGACTGACATGCTAAGAGTCCCCTCAACAGCTCATGGATACTACAGGAATACTACTAAAATAATTGCAAATACTCATTAATTGGTCCTGTTGTTGTGGGCAGATCTGCAAGGAGCTAAGGCTCTTCCATCAGAAATTTAAGCTACTGATGTCAGAAGAAGGTCAACCAAAACAGCAATGGGGAAACTTCATTCTGAAGGAGGAAACCTGCACTCCATCAGTTATTTCTAATTAATCAATCAGTCTCTGGAAATCCATAAATTCCTTATACAGAAGACAATGAGAAAAGCCTGATGACAACAGGCTTACAATCAATATAGAAGGAACTGTACCTCCAGAGGAAGACACTTAGTAAAAATTTTTTGTCTTGCTAAGAAGTACCCAAACAGCATAGGTCACGTACCCGCAAACTTTTAGAAAGCTTTCTTCTAGCCAACATTAAGATCTTCCCACTCTGATAACAAGCAAGCCTGAGAAGAATTTCACTGAAACATGATAGTCTCTCCAGGAGACTGCAATGGTATAAAACCAAGTAAATAACTACATTATTGTTCTAGAGCTTCAAAACAGCAATAGCCACCTCTGAGATCCCACAATAATTAATTGCAGCCTTGCCTTTTATTGTAGCAATAAGCCTGCAGAAAGCTTCTAGCAGATGTTTCACTCCTCATACAGAATAATGGGAACCATCTTCTCTCTCAGGAACACACCACACACACTTCCTGCTGTACAGTCTAGAAAAGTGCAGCACTTCTGCAGATTTACTAGCGTCTCTCATCGTGGATGACACCCTTAATCTGTAGAGTTTTTTAAAACCACCCAGTTACTATAGCAATAGAAGCAACAAAAATTATGCCCATCTGGCTCAATTAAGTTTTTGTGTGTAATTAAATCAGAATCATAACAGGTGTTTGTGTGGAGACAGGTTGTTCTCCTCTGGTCTCCCTAAACTGTATGTGCATATAAATGAATACACCCAAAATAGTTTAGCAAAGATGAGGAAATGTGGTGTAGTCACCTAAAACTCATCTCCAGAACCTCCAGGCCCCAGAGAGCTTGTGCTGAAGCCTATTTCACCACACCTTCTCTAGCACTGTTTGTGAAGGCTGTCAGGCTTGAGCCAATTCAGGCAAAAATACACATTCTGCAGTCATTTATTCTGCATGCAACACTGGGTCAAGTCAGAGCTAGGGCAGCTGGGGAGCCTGTTGTGGGGAAAAGAAGAGAGTTTGCTTTAGTCTATGAGCTGGAGCTGCACGATCCTACAAAGCTTGTGGGAGTGCCAGGCTGGCAGCTTTTGCACCTTTGCCAACCCCAGCCCCTCTGTCAGACACAGCCAGCTGCTCCTGCTGGTTCAGAATGTGCAAAAGGGACTTTTGGGGATCATGTGTTTAAGGGAAGCATGGGACACAGGGCTTTAGGAGGTTCTGTCCCCTCTAATGGACAACACTAATGCTTAGAGGGGGAGAAAGGGGAGTGCACTGTGAATGAATGTCACAGCAATAGCAGTGACAGCTGTCTGCTCGCAGAACAGAGAATCTGGGGCATTTCAGTGCAGGTTTCCAGTTCTATTCAGAAGCCAGAGAAAGAAATGCTTTGTATGTCCCTCCAAAAATAAAAAAGAGGTCTATTCAGGTTTTCGATTTTGAAAAAGATCAAAGTGTCCTGTCTTATTTTCTGAAGTTTTCTCAGTTCTTGGTATCTTCACAGATCTTAGAATTATGTTCACCGACATCCCTTTATATTACTAGGCACATTATTGTCTGCTGTGGTACAGGGAAGGTGCTGCACAGCAGACTCTAAACAAAGAACACTGTGTTTTTACCAGTAATGCATGTGTGGGCTAGGGTTAGCAAAAGCAAACAATAGTTAAGATTCCACAAAAGTCCTCATCGGATCACAGGATCCTATGGATTAAAGCATAATTTAGGTTGAAAAGCAACTCAGGAGGCCTCTAGTCCCATTCCCTGCCAGAGCAGGGTCAACTTTGAGGCTAGACAGTGATGGTCAGGGCTTTATCTTGTCTGGGCTTGAAAACCTCCAAGGACAGAGACTGCACCACCTGTCTTGGCATCCTGCTTCACTGCCCTCACGAAAAACCTTGCATCTAGTCTGAATATCTCTTGTTTCAGCCTACGTCTGTTGTTTTTCATCCTTTCACCAGGCACCACTGTGAAAAGCCAGCTCCACTCTCTCGACAAGCTCCTCAGGGTAGCCTAAGGCTGCTGCTGTGTCCCCCCCAACGCCTTCTCTTCTCGAATAAGCACAGCTCCCTCCCCACAGCAGAGCGTCTGCTCAGGCCGGTGGCCCAATGCTGAACTTACTCCAGCTTATCAGTGCCTTTCTGGTACTGGGGGACATGTTGTCCAAAACTGTGTGAAGGAGGAGGCAGTAATCATCTCCCTCGATCTATGGGCTACACTCTTGTTAACACAGCCTGGGACAGTGTTGACCAGCTTTGCTGCCAGGGCATGCTGCTGACTCATGTTCAGCTCACTGGCTACCAAGACCCCAGGTCCTTTTCATCAAGAATTTTGAGAGGAACTAATAACAGTTGTAGTGGGTGACTCCAGATTTTCCAGAATTCTTTTCTTTCTTTAAATGTCACTTTTATGTTCCCAGGAAGTTTATGGCTTCCAAGCATGAGCTTATTTAAATCTCCCCCTACTTCTCTGTTGACAGCCACCAAAAAAACCCACAAGACTCCCAAACAGCATAAAGCAATTAAGTTCAATGCCAATTTCTTTTTGCTTTCAGTTCTCAATGGGATCTTTCTATTGCTGATCCAGCTCTAGCCCAGAAACTAAATTTTCTTGAACAAAATAAGTAAATTCATCAGTTTGAGAATGGGTATTGAACTGTTCTGAGCACCTGAGCATAGATGCTTTTCAACAGGCTCTCAGGACACTGAGTGTGGTCCTGTTCAGATTTAGTTGGCTAAGCCACATACCAAAAAATCTCAACATTGACTTAATTGCTGAGGGTGACTCTGTGATAGATCAGGAGAGATGTCTCTGCCAAGTGCAGGCTGCTCTGCCTGCCTCTCCCCAAATGTCCTGCCAATGCAGTAGGATCCCAGCAGGTGCTGGTGATTGACTATCTGCTTCGCAGCAGAGTCAGTAAACATCATCTCCTCCAAGGCTCTTACTGATTTCACCATGGCTTGACATCTCAAACATCTCACCTCTCCCAGTGTCTCATAGCCCTGCCAGTTCAACATCCCTCTGCAAAACCTCTGAGCTAATCCCTAGTAACTCGTGACAAATGCAGACAATCCCATCACCTTGTTAAACAGATATGCTTTTCTCCCCATGATCTTATTTATATAGGAGTGCTATGCTATTTTGCAAAGCCAATAAACCTGCCATCTTAGTGTCCCACCCCCCACCCACCTCATAGCTTCAACCCTAGGAAGGTAATAATGTGTACCAGATCTGCAGCATAATTTTGAAGGCAGCTGTCAAAGATCATAAAGCCTCATGAAGCTACATAACAAATCATGAACCAAACTGAAATCTCAGTATTGCATTAGCATATTTGATCAGATAGTAAGTCAAAATTACATGCTTTAAAAAGACATTACCGAATTTGTTACCTGCTAGAAACCATTAATTTGAATGATCTGTGCAGTGTAAAGCCCATGAATAATTCAACCCTGTGAACAATTTGAATTATCTGCAGGTAATAAACACTCAGCTGGTTTAGTAGCCATGCATTTTTTTCACCAAGGTTATGGAAACTGGCTCGCACCAGATTGTCTTTATGCCTCCCTAGCAGGGCATAAAGGGTGCAACTCAGCAGTCAAGTTTTTATCTGTCAGTCTTTACATTTAAATCTTAATTTTTATTCTCAGGTGCTAGGAGTATGTGGGTTATCCTCCGTATTTTTTAAAACCCACATTTTGCATCACTGATTTGATAGTCTTAAAAAGCAATGTTTAGAATCAGCTGTGAAAAGCTATTTACTGAATATTGGTCTCTGCTCAGGGGAAAAACTCCAGAGCACTAGAAAGATGCTTTACTTCTTTCCCATTTGGCTGTCCACAGCATTTGGGAAGCCATGGCTCTTTTATGAGAATATGCAGGTATTCCACTGTACTCAGTGAGCTTACCTAAAATAATGCAGGAGCTAAGTCCTGCATGGAGCTCAGCTGAGACAGTCCTCAGTGTCAGCACAGTGTGTTCAACTACAGCACTGGTGCAGCTCACTGGTTTTCTCATTTTAAATGAGCATCAGCATACTGTCTCAATTCCCATGCTTTCCCCCTGCTTTGGGCCATGTTTCATTAATATAATAGTATATGTGGCATATTAATTTTCTGCAAAGCCAAAAGAAAAACTCAGACATCAGTGCTGTGTTGAAACAGCAAACAGCCTCATAGCTGTGATGCATAATGCCAACCTCCAACCTTACTGCGATGAAGGATCTATTCTACACATATCAACCGTGAAAGGTTCTGGCGATCAAAGAATGAGCTGAGAATTGCATGAGATGACTTATAACTGACTGGCAAGAGTGCAGGATTCTGTAATTTAAGAGGAGTCAAGTCTTCAGCATTTCTGAAAGCAAAGCAACACATGGCTTTTCCACGCCCAAGGCGAGGGGGCATTTGATAGAAAAGATAACCTGAGATGGCTCAAGAAACTTGCTGGGAGAGCCATATCAACAGACATTCTGCTGGCAAGTGTGATTTTCTAATGTAGAGTTTATTATGCTTCCAAAATTAAAAAACTGTCCTATCAAGCTATGCTGATGATTCTTGCTGATGCAAGAAAAGAAAAAAGCAAATTTTGCCAGGGCTTTTGCAACAGCATTAAGTGTCATTTAGAGAAGTCACATCTTTAACAGATATTAAACCAACAAACAGTTCTAAGGCACATCTCTAAGGATTCATCCCATTCCTAGTCTTTCAAACCAGGACCAGAAAAATCACAGGCACACAGGAAACCCCTTGAGAAGTCCCCCAGGCCATATAAGAGAATTGACCTCCCATTTCTAAGGCAAAGAACAAAAGCAAAGACTTTAAATAACCTTATTTAAAATTATTTTATATCCTCATTTTGAAGATTTAAAAAGCAACTTAGAAAGTCCTCTGTGTAGTAGCTATTCATGAATGAGAACTCTTCTTAGAGATTAACAACTTATCTATACAAGGAACTGAAATACCAGTGAAGACTTTTGGAGGATTTTTTAATCCAGTAGCAGGAAGCTCCTGGGTCTGTCACCATTAAAACCCAGTGAGTCACCTGATACATACCTTGCTTCTCAAATTCTTCGAAGAGATTCAGGCTGGTAATGCTTGGACCTGTGAAGATGATGTAGTTTTTCCCAGAGGCATTCTGACAAAGGCTTTTGGCCACCATACTGTGAAGCTGCGGTTTGTTCTTCAAAGCATCCAGCCCATCAGCACCACTCCCTTCTTTGAGATGGACATAAATCTTAAATGAGAAATGGTAAGAAAAGGTTATAAAGAAACTAGAGGGAGCAAATGCAATTCTTAGCATACCTGCACAGCTCAAGACAAGCTAAGAATCAAGGCAGCAGACACAGTTTATAAAATGCTAATTAAAATCCTTTTCAAGGGGCTGTTGCTTTAAAACCACCTCAGGTTAGCTGGCACAGCTACCAATAAATATAACATGCTTCACCTCATCTTAAGGACTTCCTGAGGCTCCTGTCACTGTTGTGCAGCTTGAAGATTGCTTGGTAGGAAAAGATTCCAGTCATATCTGAGATAACGTGTTGTACTGAATCTGCATAGACTTCAATGCTGCCAGCTAAAGGAGAGCATGGAAACCTCAGTTTCAAGAAAATCCAGTACAAGATGACCAGAAGGAAATGACCCATTTAACTTTCACTGCATTAATATTCAGATTTATTTCCTGTTGGCAGTAACCATTAGGCTGTGATGCAAGTGCATGTGCACCCCCATAAATGAGAGGAGCCAGCAAAACACATCCCCAACCAGCCAGAACATCCTCATCAAACTCTCCAGGCACAGTGCTAATTCTTAGATCCTTTGCTTAAATCATGATTTGGAGACAACTCACCAAAACATATTGAACTAGGGAGATGGGTACAGCACAATATGCTGTGGTTAAGAGGGAAACCCCTGGCTCACTTGCAGCGGGCTGCAGTAGCTTCAGAGCATATCCTGCTCTGAAGTCCATACCGCTACGCATTTCAGGAGAGCTGTCACCAACATCTGCAGGTGGACACATGTTCCTGTTAAGGGTGCAGGAACATTTATCCCTTAGTGATGCGATTAACCAAACACAGTCTCACCAACTGAAAGAACACTGAAGTCAAGCTATTGCTTCATTCCTACCAGTGACCCCTCCAGAATGGGAGTCTCCTGCGTTGCCATGCAGAGGGACACAAGCCTTTCATTTTATTTCACTGATGATATTTTAGAAGCATAACTTTCACCAAAGTTCAATGCCTAATAAAGCTAATGAGGCATCCAACCCTCACCTTGTTCTAAGAGCCAGCAGAAAGAAAATCTGCTGGAAAGAGAAATGAGAGGAAGCAGACATTGCTCAGTCACCCACACAGCACTGTAACACCACAGAACCTGCAAAGATTTAAAAACACACACAAATTCAAATTTTCTGAAAAATTTACCCAGCCCTGTCTCTGAGACTTTGGATCTGAAATACTCAAATCCTTCATCAATTCCAGAAAATTTTACCTGTCAGAGAAAAAGCTGAAACTTATTCAGTTTTTAGGGGCCTTTCTTCTGGAGCCATATATCCACAATTTAGTTAAGTTTGTTTGAGACTTCAACCATGCAAAACATACAGCACTGCTTTCCTGTACAGCATATTTCTCTTACCAACACACCTTGCTGCAAACGAAAGTTCATTGCAATGATCAGAGTACAAAAATACTCATGTTTGCAGAAGTGCTCCCAATAATCCATCTTAGAGAAGAACAAAATTCAATTAAACAGCTTCTCCCTATTTTAGATGGTATATCTCCCAGCACTGGTATTCTAGACATATTTTATGCAATAGTCCCTAGAAATTCATGCATCATGGAACAGACCTCAGAGTGTGCTGTGTATGAAATCTCTGACAAATGAGACAGAAATTGTGTTTTGAAGGAACTGACAGGCTAAAGAACAAAGTTGGTGCAAGGACAAACACACACTAATTCCAAAAGGAAGTAGAGCACATATTAAAAGGAAGTCTTAAATACACATTATTTATCTTTAAATAAAATTAAAATCCCTTTTTTGATTGAAACAGCTTCCAGCTGAGGACAAAGGCAGTGACATGTGTAGGCTTCCTGATCCTGCTCCACTTACTTTTGAAAGCTGTCAAATTTTTGCTTTCCTCAATTCTAAGGCTGTGGACTAGCTAATTATGACAAGTCATTTAGGTTATTAATCACAGCTCCAGAGAGCAGCTTAACAGTGGAATGCATTCAAAGGGCAGACTGTTCCAAATTTACAGCAAAGGTATTTCATGATTATTGGCAACGAAATTATGATTAGTTACTAGTATGCCAGCACAGAGACCACACATCAAACCCTTAAAACTACAGACATGGCAGTGGAGACAGAAGATGCAGACAGGTTAGTTTTGACCTTGAAATAGCAGCTGAGCTGAAAGCAAAGCAGGAATCTCCAAGCCTATACAAGTGTCCTACACCTTACCTCCCCCAGTCTGGTAAATCTTGGCTAATCAGGAGTCTCTCCTGCTCCATCCTCATTCTATGTTCCTTGTACCATCCCTCCAAGGGATGAGACAGTCATCTGGCACTGCTGGTGTGCCAACTGCTCCCTCACTGTGGGATGGTTTGTGTCTGCAAGCAGCTACTTTAAAGAACATTCCCACAATGCAAGGATCCACTGAGGTACCACTATTTTCATACTAGGATGCTACATACTCCATAGGTTTTGTTAGCAGAATTCTCTGTGCACCTGGCTGTCATTTTGCTCTGTTCACCTCCCCGGTGGCATTTACTCAAACATCCATATGCACTGCTGATGCTCCAGTGTTAAATACACCCCCTTTTCTTTTTCTCCTTGGGCACTCCGTTGCCTATCCAACAACAGCCTATGTTCTTGGCACAGTATTTCTTGTTTTGGAGAAACATAGTTCAAAGCTTTATCATGCCCAGCTCTATTGGGAAGATGGGTGACCACAGCACAATGCTGGAAGGCATAAAGGTGCTGTGAAACAGTGGCTAGGTACAGATAACTGGCAAAGGCATAGCTTCAAATATCTTTGAAAATGCCTAGGATCCCATATGGCCTTTGTTTTTCCTCTCCCTATCCTCTCATCCAGCCTATTTCATTCTGCCTCAAATCACGAAGATCCTGCCTACTGAAGCCCACAGCATTCCCTCCCTTTCTGTACTGCATTAGAGGGGGTATTTAAGAGTCAGCAGCCTGCAGAAAAAGCACAAATTGACAGAAATTGGCTGCAAGACCTTCACAGACACAGTCAGAAGCTGCTCCCAAAAATGTTTGTTAAACTCTTCACTAGACCTTCTGGTTTGCCCTGGGACAGCGTTAGAGCTTTGTGCCCTTTCCATGTGCACCAACAGCAAAATATCACCAGAAGTACAGGCTCGACAACTGTTGCTGGATAACAGACGGAGAAGCTGGCAGCACCACCCTCTGCTTCGGTGGGTGACAGTCAAAGCAATCCTTCTTGAATATCTGCAGAGATCTTGAATATCACTGTGTATCTTTTTCTAGTGGCTATTGATCCATTTGATCTATAGGGCTAAATGGGATAACTCCTATAGTTCTAGCATCATTTGACTTAGGAGGCAACTACAGGCTGAAGATTTTTAATCCAGGCAGAAATGGAGCTTTCCCTAGTCATCCCTCAATTATTTGTTTCTTATCAGAACAGTGACACAATCATCCATCTCTCTATCTATGGCAGCCCTACTACACCAGATACTTTCAATGCAACATGTTTTAATCCCAGTACGCAATACCAGCTCTCTCTTCTTACACTGCTTAACTCATCCCACAAACCCTCCTCTCTTCTGCCTTTGGTCTCCATGCAACATCCTAACAGCCTTCTCTCTTTAAAGACCTGACAATAGGAAAAAAAACCTTCATAGTCTCTGGTTCATCTTTTCTTCCACCTACAACTGCTTCTGCCTCTTCCCATCACAAATGCAAAAGCAGGTATCAGCCCAAACACCTGAGTGCCTGAGTGACAGGGTATGGATGAAGACTGTGCTGAGCTCTTCCAAGTCAAAAAAAAAAGAGAGCAAACTGTTCTGGAAAGACCATTTGCCTGTAGAGGCAATCAGAAAAGGCTTCACTTTCTGAGCTGGAGATTTCACATGACGACAGATGAGATGAAAGTCAATCACTTGTCACTCCAAGTATGTTTGGTTATAGAGGCAGACTGCTGAAGAGAGTGCTACCAGAGGAAGGATGGTCTCAGAGAAGACAAATTTCCTTGCGCTAGGAAACTGTGCTAGCAATTTACTCTATGGAAAATTCATGTGGAAGGTTCACATGGTCCCTCAGAAACTGAGTGAAAAACGAAACACTTAGGAACAAAAGCTGCATCTTGACTGCACATTTAAGAGAACAAGCCCTAGAAACTAAAATATTGGTGATTCTCCTCATATTCAAAGCTCAGATGGCATATTGAAAGCACTTGTGAATAGCACACCCCAAGTACTCCACCTTCATACATAATTGAAGCACGCCAGGGTACAATTCTCAAATGAAATAGGTGACATTTGGAAGAAAAAAAAAGGGCGGAGGTAGTAATAAACAGAATGAAGATTTTTGAAAGCTCCATTGTGGAAAAATATCCCACAAAGGGCAGATCCTAAACAACCACAAAACAGAAGCCATGTTTTCAGATGGTACAGTTATACAAGAAGGGACAAATAAAAGTAGTCATACTTCTTGGGTCTTAAATAGCTATCAAAAAATAACTTTTTCTTTAGACTTCACAGCCAAATACATACCTGCTCATTCCTAGCACTACCTTCTAGATTCTGCCTCACTCTTGTCTTTCCCTCTCATCCTAAACCTCATCTCTAACTGTTGCCATTACAAACGCTGTTGGGAGACTGTCACCTCCAGTCTCACCCTAAATCTGCTCCAGTTCATATTCCCCCCTTCTTTAACAATCTCTTCCCAGCCAGCTCTTAGGTCTAGCTCTGTCTCAGCAGCTGTTGGCACCACTGATGGTGTTCTTACCAAGACCAGATCTTTTCATTTATTTTAGCTCCTCTTCATTCTCTTCCTATTTCTAAATGCTACTTTCAAAATAGTATACAAGAGACACACAAGTTTTCCAGTCCATTCTCAGCTAGCTCTTGGTGTTCCTTACAGAGCTCTCTCCCTGGTCCCCTTCTTTTCTCCCTCTGCATCCTATTTTGAATTATTTCTATCCGCATTAACATGCAGATCCAGCTAACATCTTCGTGCCAAGGACTGACAAATACCTGCTTTGCCTGCACACATTTTTCGAAGTTTCTAAAAAGCTCTTAACAAGACTGGCAGAAAAATGCTGGTAGAATTGACAGCGCAAGTCCAATACGGTTTAAAGATCTTTGTTTTTCTTGCCATGTTATTTCTTTATCACTGAGGGCACTACGACATCTTACCTGTAAGAAGGACCAACAACCCATGGATTACCAAACACAGATTTCTCTCAGCAGCTTCTCTCAGGCAACATCTAGGTCAGGCAGATTCATTATCTGTAACAGCTCCACATAAATCATTTCCTATTCTTTCAAATACCTAAGAACTGCCTGGCTCTCCTCTCAATTACTGCAATCATCCTTCTTCCTTTTGGCCTTGCTAAAATGTATCTTGACATCCATACAGTGCTCTGCCCCTCAGATTACTTGCCTAACCCTTTGCTTTCACTGCGTCAGGCTTCTGCCAGCTCCCACTTCTTTGGAGCATCAAACAGAAATGGGGCTGGAAAATGAAGACAGGCCTTTATGGTTTAGGCTTTCCTATTGATCTCCTCCTCTACCTTGTCAGTACACTGATTCTTGCCTGCATTTGCCCCATGAAGCTAGGCATCCAACCACTAATGCAAAACAAGCCCATGTTTGCCTCTTTCCATGCTGCCCTTCTGCCTGCCTGGAAATCACTACTAATGTCAGCAGAGCTCTTTCCTTTTGCTCTTCAAAACCTTTCCTAGAAAGAATGCAATCCTCACAAGGCAATTGTTAATCAATGCAAATCAATGCATTGGCCCTAATGCTTCTTAATTTTTTTTTCAGGCTCTCCCTGTTCAACTGGCAGCTCAGCTCAGGCCAGTGATTGAGGCTTCACTCTGGTGCCACACAACTGCACAACATTGGCTTTGTTTTTCTAAGAAAATTCACATTGAGCTGTGAGAAGATGTCTAAGTGAGGAGATGTGAGAAGATATATAAGTGATGTAAGGTAAGAAAAGTATAAACTATCAGAAGTACTGTAACTGTTGAGAGAATAACACATAGTAGCCAAAGGAGGAAAATTCATAAAAAGGGCATAAAATCTTAAAACAAGACCAGAAGATGACAAATCAGTAACATGAAGGATCCAGCTCATTCCTAAGCAGGAGTAACAAGGCTAGGGACTGCCTGGGCTGTGCAGGCTCACCAGGAGTAGGGCATATACTGGTACCTAGCAGTGTGTTAGTCCCAGCTCACTGCCAGGTGCCTTAGCCAGGAAATACTGCTGTACTCAGCCTCCTTCCAGAGTCCTCTGGGCAGCCAGAACACATCTGAATTAAAGTGACTTGCTGTGGGAAGCTTAAGCCTCCATCTTGCATTCAGATACTAAACTTGCTTGGGGAGATATTGTCTTTTTGTCCTGCCTACAGCACCTAGCACAAAGGGATGGGATCGACGAGTAGTGTTCCTATGGCAAAACTATTAAGTGTGGAAGAGACGAGGCTCTGCTGCTTTTAGCCTCCTTCCCCAGGCAGAGTTGCACTGAGCAACAATAGCTGCAGAAAGGACACAACTATACACATAGTTTTATTGTCATAAACTCCTAGCACCCCAGATGGGAATTAAAAAATAACCTTCATATCCAACTAAAAATAGACATCTCAGTGTAAACTCTGAGAAATCTTTGCCTTATGCCACATATACGTTTGATTTTCCCATTAATCTAGAAACATGGTAAGATTGTAAACTTCACAAACATTAATAGGGCTGGCCCACCACACATCTGCAAAGCTACCTTTCCCACTTAATACCACTGAGCAAGAGGATAATTGACTTTTAATTGAGATCTGGGATTCTCAGATGCTGACAGTACAGAATCTTGTGCATTAAAAAGCCAAAGCCTGGTGGGAGCCAGAGAAAGAAAGCAGATAGGATTTTCCAGCCACCAGTGACTGACAAATGAAGGCAATCACATTTCCTGGGATCCCCTTCCAGCCAAAGCCTGACCTTGAGAACCTCCTCAAAGCAGCTGCTACATCTGTGCATTCCATATGCAACTGTTCCAGCAACAGAAAAATTACCAGGGCACTGTTTAAAGAAACCCAAGGGCTCAGACTAATCTCTAAACAAAACTTAAATAGGCTGAAACACCAACATTTCTGAGCAGCTTTATCAAACAAATGCACAGATGGCTAACTCTCCTGCAAGTCTGACCTTGAAAATAAAACTCACTCCAGGTTTATTCACCCCTCCCTTTCCCATTGACTGAATGCACTTACATAGTGTGTTGTGAAATTATAAATTCGTCAGGGCACAATCTCAGTTTCTCTAAAATCTGGATGTAAGTTCTTACCCTGTAACATCAACAGGGTTATGAAGTATTCAAACTGACTGTACTTACCCTGTCTGAAATTATCTATAGCATTTAATATAAAAGCATGTTTACATGGTTTGGGGGGGTTTTGCTGCAACTGAAAGCTCTACCACTGATCTGTAGAGTGGCCTCAGACATCTGCCTTCAGTGATACTGCTGTTCTTTGGGGACACAGCTATTTCTTACCCTCTTAGGCAGAGGCCACCCTGATCTAGGTTTCACTCTAAACACAGCGATCGTGGAAGTCACTGATCCTTCAGGAACATGGGAAGACTCAAGCTGCAGAGTCACAGTACTTTTCCTTAATCTGTTCTGACTCATCACTTCTTCAGGGTAAGCAGTGAAAGGTGGAAACTCAAATTCAGTCCCAGCACAAGGACCTAAAGGACTTCATAAATCTGGGCAACATATTTCACAGGGATATTAGTGAAAATTAAATGCATTATTGCAAGAATTTTCTGCCAGAGAATAAAAGCAAGTGCAGAGCCCAATATTCAGTGGCAGAGAGTGAGTGTGGGAAGGGAAATGCATCCAGTATAGCCTCAGAGAATAAAATTCATCTCAATGAATAGGAAAGAATATTCACATCCATAAAGTAATTTCTTCCTCACCATGATATCACAGTTTTTTTAAGTAAATAATTACGTTGATGAGCTAATTCCATTACTGCCTATCACAGTGATTAATATTGCTTGACCGTTGCTTTGCAGCGCTCTCTACTATCTACATACTGCCTTCCATTTTGTTGATTACTCTTTGGGTCAGGGACTATCTTTAGGGTTACATTTGTGCTATGTGTCTGTGGTTCAGGATGAGTCACTATGGGAATAGCCCATTCTGCCTGACTCTCCATGGGGTTCAGTGCTGGAGTTCAGCAGCATCCTGTGCTTGCTTCTCCTGAAAAATGATCAGAAATCCTTCTTATGCCGGAGGAGCTATAAAAGGACTAGGCATCACTCAGTGATAGTTACTCATCACCACGTTCATTCCTATTGAGCCACACAAGAAATTCAGAGAGCACAATGCGTCCTACCAGGACAAAATAAATAGCCCTGATCTGATATTTGGGAACTCTCTTCATCATTTCTTGATAAGCAATATTGCTATATCTAAAATGGAAAAAAGTCCTACCAATCATATTTATGAACATCTTTTACAAGCAAGCGTTCCACATTTTGAGAGAAAAAGAGAGAAATAAAAACTGACATAAATAGAGTTTTGATTTAAATAGGATGACTTACTCAGCACATACTTTAAGAAAGACTTCTAAGCTACTGCAATTATTTAAACTGCAACCAAGACATTACAATATTGGTTTGAAAAGTGTCTTAGTGGTAAGTAGAGAAATATAAGTGGTATACAGGGAAATAGATCGTAGGGAACAAAGCAAAGATGGAGCAGAGAGGGACACCTGAGGTCCTGCAAAAGCTGAGTTTATTGTTCTCACTGAATTAGAAAGAAAGAAATGAGAAGGCCCAAGCTCCCTCCTGCAGCAGGAGCTGCTGCCACCTTGATGTCTGGCATCAAGGGCAGATGAAAAAGACAACTGTATCAGGGCAGTTCTGCAGTCTGCTTTGCCAAAGTCAGCTCTCCTGAAGCCCTTCTAACCCTCTGAAAGGTTTTGCTCATGTTCTCAACTGCAGTAGACATATATTTACGTTGTCTGAATGATGTGTCCTTCCTGCATGTTCCCACTTGGCCAGCTGACCATGGAAAGATGCTCAGCAACAAAGCTATTCACTGCAACAAGATGCTTTGCTTTAGAAATTCCGAAGCAGAGAGATGATCTGAAATTGTGCATCCATCTTAAAACAAAGACTTAACTGTCAGGATAGAGTCAGGTTACTGTACTAGAGAAGACAGAAGAGTAGTCTAATATATATATATTGCTTCTACTATGCATATATAAGCCTATGCACCTTCTTATATCCACAAGCAGCATTTGAGATTTATGCCATTTCTGTTCCACAGATGGCTTATTGGGCTGGATTTTTAACCAAACATTATTGGCTTAAAAAAAGTAATTTATGAGCCATCAAACAGAAGTATTTACTCACAGCCAAAAACATGGTTCAGAGTTTTGCTCATGAGCACAAGCAGAAAGAAGAATTTGGGGATTCAAAGAGCTGAAACTCCTAACATTAACAACTGACCTGTGACCTGCCAACCGAAGTTCACAGAGTAGCTCAGCATGTGGCTTCAAAACACGGATATCCACTTTATATTAGGAAAACAAACCAACCAACCCTTTTCATTATAGGAAAAGCAGAGCACTGGGAAAACCAGGATGTCTCCTCAAATGAGATTTTTTAACATCGAATTTATCATTCAGGTTTGGAGGACCTTGGTTTTGGCCAGGACAACCACAGACTGCTTGAGGTTCCTTCCATTCCTGAGAACCACTCATACACTCACTTCTCTCTTCTGCCTAGGCAGCCTCACTTTTTTATACATATCTATTATTCAGACTTTTGAAATTGAATTAGCCTGATTTCTGAAGTGTTGATAGCCCGATTTTATCTTGAATAAAAGGACATCAATGTCATGTGGAAACAATGATGAAGGGAATTAATCCAGACAGCATTAAGGAATTTTATGTATTTCCAAGTGGGCGCTGTAAGGTTTTTCTAACAGCAGACAGGTATTAGATCAGACAATCTTTAACTATCAGGCAACAAATCCTTCCTTCATGATGGCAGCTTCACAAGAGATGCAAGGGAAGGTATGCACATGAAGGGGAAAACATCAGACTTTCTTCTGGTCTAGGTCAATTCCCTCCATGTGTTAAACACAGAAAAAAAACCCACCTCTGTTTTAATACTGTACATAACCCAAACAACCACCAAATAAGCACTTTGGATTCTTCAAGATTCCTCATATACATGGCACAAATGAACACAGCATTTCAAGCATATCATAGTTGAAGATGCCCACCCTCCCCAGGTTAGATTTTTCCATTTTACTACGAATATTCATGTTCTCATATATTCTTTTTCACCCTACCCTAAGGTCCTTTTCACCCAATCATTTTAGCATGTTGATAATGGCAGCCAAGTCATGGAATGAAAATTGAAGGCAGCTGGTAAGATAATCCTGGACGTCATCCGGATGCAAGTGAAGCATGAGTATCTAATTCATTAAGGGAACAGGAGGATTAGGGTGGTCATGAGCATCTATTCTGCTTAATTTGACATTCCATTAATTTACTCTCTCAATGGACAGGACAGGAGGTGCAACATAATTATAGTTCAGAATCTGAAACTTCTGGCATGTCTGAAGACTTATTAGTTTGATGGCAGTTGGCTGGCGGGAGCATGGCAGGAGATCAGCAAACTTTGTGCTTGCTGTACCCAATATGTTTCAGTAATAAACTGTGTGTGGGATTGGTGGAGTTCTCCATGGAGAACAAAGACACTGCCTCTATATAGCAAATGACTTTCCAAAAGCCTTGAGAGCAGAAACTTCCAAGGATGCTTCAGGTGAGTCTATTTGTATCAGACAAAACAGCTGCTTTAAAACCTGGATGGAAGATATATGAGCCTAAGTTTCTTCTCAGAGTGAACAGCATTGCTGAAAATGCAAAACCCTGTTCCCAGTGAGCCTCTTCTCTTGCACAGCTACTCAAACAGACGGGATGATTCACTGACCAAATTTTACTCTGAACAAATGTTCAACTGGAGCAAACCCACAGGCCCTGCAGCTCTGACATGCAGTCAGCCTGAGCAGGCAGTATGCACGTCCTACCTGCAGCTCTGAACCACCACTCTGGAACATGCAGGACACAATGTTTTTGCAGCTCTTGGGAAAGAGAAGTATCAGAAAGCATCTGCCCCCTCAACTCTATGTATCAAAATTAATGACCAGATTTTTCAAGGGCTCTCAAAATACACCAGCAATAGGGTAATACGAGAATTTTAAAAGATGTTCCTAATGCTTTACAACACTAAAACCAAACCCTTTAACACATGTCCCACTCAAGCTCACATTTCACCTTGAAGTCACATCAGATTTTGTTTCTTTGATTGAGAAGTAGATGTGTGAAAATATATGTAATAGGAAACCCCACTAATATGCTGCTCACAGAAAGACTGACATCTTGATAACATATTGATTTAGTCTACTGGACACCGCTGGCTATCACAGATGCAGTGCTATACTTAGAGAGAAGCTGACTCATTAAAAATGACAGAAATCACAGTACCTAGACATTTAGATAAACTTTGGATGTACAAACAGACAGACCTTGTAACTGCATTTCAATTTAATTAGCTTAGGGCTGGCAGCCAGATGGACAATATTAGAGACAGACACTCAGTTAAATCATACAGCGAACAGAGCATCAGGAACTTGTCATCACTGTCTGTTGGATCTAGTATCTGCAGGAGTCAGAAACCTGCTGCATTCAGGCTGTTGCCCCTGGCAAGGTAATGAAGAGAAGTGACTGTTACCTTTGGTCCTGCCACACATTTTAGGGCCTGCTGGAACTGAATCAAGGCACTTGAAGAGGTAAAACCCACCTGGCAGATGAAACCAGTGGATGAGCACTGCCGAACCCAGAGGCTGAATTTCCTCTTTTTCCTCTTGCGCAGTTCCCTCTCTGTGCACGTGGCAATGAAAACAGGATCCTCATCAATCAGGGGCTCATGTAGTACCTGCAATTGGCAAGAAAAGAGGTGGGCAAAGAAACAGAAGAACACACGATTGATCAAAAAAGTGTGCTTTAAATTTTTTCAAGGAAATACAATCCTTGCACTGTGCTTGTGTGCATCACCCCATACAAAGAAGAAAACCCACTTTTGGTCAGTGCTACCATCCACCAGAAACCAAAGCCTGGCTAGGCACACTCTGTTGTAGACAGCTGTTCTACACATGGTTTGCAAACACTGCATGGCTCACACTTCTAATTATCAGCTACAGTTCAACATCCCTCCAAAATGATGTGGGGGATGGGGCAGGGAGAGTGGATTATTAGCAACATCCTTCTCCAAGCTTCATAATGTTTGGCGGAACGCCTTCCACCCAAACATCCCCTGCAATATGTTTTAAGGTACATTCCTTGTTTACAGCAAAGGAAAACACACATCAAAGAGGGAAAGAAGTTAAGGGAGAAAAAGGTATTTTCTGCTGCCACTAAAGGAGGTGGTAAAGAGAAAACATTTTTCCTGGTGGCAGCAGCTTCCGTGAAGTCTCTCAGGAGCTGAAAAATTTTACAAAAGGAGACAGAAAGATAAAGCAACAAGAGGCAGGAACAGAAAAAGACAAGGCAGACTGGAGCAAGTAATGAAAATCTGTGAAAGTGAAGTAGTTTCTGCATTCTGCATCCAGATGATGGAAGACAAGTCCTGTTCCTTCTAGCTGTTTTGTTACACTTCCCTCCATTACTTCAGTAGCAAAACTGTTAGGTTTTACACTGTGGAATTCACCTATAGAAAAGCACTAGCACCTCCTCGCAGCTCACAGGTAGCTGTGCATAACATACACATACCTGACTGCATGGTGTGAGCTGTCTAGCAAGTCACTTGTGAAAGTACAAAGGCTTACAAACTGTTTAAAGGTCTCAGCTGATGAACGCTGGCCAAATACAGACATCTACCTCTAAATCAAAGCAATTCACTGCAGGCTCCCCTCCTAGAATACAAGGGGAACACAGTCCCAGCAGGCCATAACTCATACCCTTTTAAAGACATTTAAAATAAGTCAGATGGGTTATAACGTAAAGGAAGTCGTTCTTTTCCAGTGACCATCCTTCCAGGAGACAGGCTCAGATACAAGTATGCAGACGCTCTCACCCCCAGACCAAACCTTTCCACGCCTGCATGTGTGCTACTTTTGTGCACATCTGTGCACAGTCAGTGGCAAAAATGAGAACAAAGCAGCATTAAACCTGGGAGCGATGCTTGCAGGAGAGATCTGGTGGGTAAGCAGTTAAGTACCAGTAATGAGCAGCTGCTGGCCTCCTGAATACAAGATGTTTGTTGAACATCACTCTGTCAGCCCAAAATAGGCACCCTTGCCCTCCCCACACAGTGACAGCGGCACACTGTCATTTGTACGCTCTCCACTTCTTAAGGACTCATAAAACATTCACAGGACCATCTGAAAGCACTCTTGTGAAATGCTCAAATTATACACCAAAACGCAGATGTGAGCAAGGAGAGCTGTGCACAAAGCTATTTGTTCTTATAGCTGCAGCTGCCCTGCTTCCCTGCCGCAGCCAAATCTTCCTCTCTCAAGGTTCATACAGAACACAGCTCTTCCTTTCTAAAGGCCACCTGGGGCATTTCCCACTTCCACCTCAGAGAATTCTGACAGCATTTTGAAAATATTATGTGTGGCCTCATTTGCTTTTGCCTTCTGCATCTCTTGTGCAGAGGGAAGGAGCACATTCATTGGGATGGGGTTGGATAAACCATTAAGAATTCCTCAGCTTCGGGAAAGGCCCTCCTACCTGCCAGATCCCACTGAGTGGTGTGGTTCAGCTGTTATCATCTCCCCTGCTGCATGATGGAGAGCAGCAGAAAGAAAAGGCTGTATAATCATCACTTTAGGACATCTTTTACCCCTTTACATTATATCCCCTCTCACCTCTGCACCACAGCATCAAATCTCCTTGCAGCAGTGCTTATCTTGCTTAC
>NW_008675702.1:143280-152209 GCF_000695815.1 Acanthisitta chloris
CTCAGCCTTTAATTTAGAAAGCAAATCTGAATTTTTAAAATATCTCCCCATCTTTCTCTTCTCCCTGACCATGCTCAGCCCTACCTTCCCCTAGGACTCACTGCTTCCCCTCCTTTCCCCTGTATATATAAGCCATTTCCATGTCCTCATAAGACAACAAATGCTCCACTAAGTATGTACTGAACTGCTGCAAAGAGGGAACAAAAATGTCAACAGAGTAGGGCAAGATCAGCTGATCCTCATCTTGTTTTCAAAGGGAGCCAATTGCTGCCCCTGGCACTGACACGGTTTTCTCATGATAAAAGTTAGCCCTGATGCCACTGGCCACTCCTATTAGTTTGTTCACCCTCCTATGTTCTCAGGCTCCTTGCTCCTCCTGTAGTCTCAAATCCATCTATTTGCCAAAACCCCATGCAAAGTGGTATTTGTTCCTTCTCCATTCCCCATTCTTGCTGTTGCTGAAATAAACACTTTTCCAGGAGGGAGCTTACTGCCTCCATGGCATACTGCTTTCTTCCTTGATAAAAATGTACTTTCAGGCTTAATTGACTCCTACATGTATTCCTGGCTGACTCTTCACCATCTTTGACTCACTCCCCAAGCCTTCCCCTCTTCCTCTTCTGACTTCCTGTGATGCAAGATATCTTGTGGATAGATAGAAATAATAGAAACCATCCCCATTTTCTTCTCTCAAATGCCCAGTTCTGTTCAGGTCTAAGAAGCCTCTCATCTAGTTGCTTTACTCCCCCACAGCTATCACAGTGGCTTTTTTAATTTTTCTTTTTATCAACCTCATCTCTGGTAGATCTACTGGCCAAACTTTCACTTGTTTTCCCCTCAATATGTACATGCACTCCAAGTGCTGGAGAGGCAAGACTCCAAGATGAGACTCCAGCAATTGCTTCATCTCACAACATCTCTCACTCACAGAACAAAACAGGTAGCCACTGTCAGGAGTGCCTTTCCTTCTTCGCCATTTTAGACCGTTTCCAAAGCTCTTTCCATGCAAGTTCCACCCACTCTGCTCTCACCACAGCCCAAACAGACTTGTAGACAAAACCCAGAACCACCAAGTATTTTGTACTTGAATTCCTGCACTCCATTTACTTAGATAATGAACAAACATGTCCTTGAGATAACTCATCTTCTCTTAGCTCCATAACAATCCACAACAGTGGCTGTCTCTTCAGCCTGTCTCCTGGGGAAACTGCCTCAGCTTGTCTTGTCTCTGGCTTTTAGTGGGTACCATCCAGTTGCAAACAGAGTCCCCTGGGTAACTGCACCTGTATGCATAGAGTCAGTCATTCCCTCTGCTACAGTGGCTTGTGCTTTGGCTTCTTTGCTCCTAAGCTCCACCTGTCTAAACTAAATTCTCTTGCTACTATCTGACATCTCTGCTTGCATATCTAGCTGTCAGTTCTGATTTCATTATGCTGCATTTGAGAGCATCTCCCTTCCCTTAAGATAACCTCTCACTATCTCCTTTCTTGGTCATTGCAGGCATCTCTCTCCTCCTGCTGCAGATCCCACTGGCCACGGAAACTGAATGTCAGTCTTTACCTCTTACTCCTTGCAAAATCTTCTCAGCCAGGCAGTGCCTGCATTTTCCACACTTTCTGAATAGGAGCTCTAAAATGTTACTCACATTAGAGCAACAATCCACCCAGCCAGCCAGGTTTACAACCAAGCCCACAACCATCCTAGAACAGTTTTACTTTTGGCCTCAACATAATGCAAACCTGCCCTAGAAACTACTGCTGGAAAGCTGTTCTCCTAGTCCATCACACTACCCACATCACTTTATTTCTCTCTGACAGTTCTTCTTCAAATATCAGACAGATTCTTTCTCTTCTCACTTTGAAAGTCCTGTTTGGCCTACCCATGTTTTACTGATCCTCTTCGACATTCAAAGGTCAACTCCCACATCCAATGGAGCCATGAGTTCATGCTCCTCTGACCATTTCTTCAGTCTTCAATCAACCCTCTTAGAAAAAATATATCAGTTCTTACAGCACTTCATTACCATTATGCAATTTTAAAATAGCAATGAAGTTTCATCATTTTCTGTTGCCAAACTCTCCCTAAAATCTGGCTTCACCAGAAGACCAACTGGCCAAGAGCTACAGGACATCAGAAATTTACCTTGCTATTCAATATTCTTACTGCTCCCCTGTCTTTCTCTGGCTCCAAGTCTTATACTTGGCCTATGTTCTCTGAATATTTACATATTTATGTCACACTCACAGAAGGCCCAAGACAGAACAGTCCTGGTTTGGGATCAGCACTCTTAACTCCCAAAGAATCATTTTGAAAACAGAAAAACTGAAACATAGAGGTTTGATTTGAGCAAGATGTTATAATTTGAAAACACCCCATACCAAATGAACATTTAATCATGAGGACACAAAAGAGCTGCAAGTTCATCAGCCTGGTTTTGTCCCTCCATGTTTTCAAATACGCTGTGAGCTGGTTTGGAAGAACCAGGTTCAAACTGCTTAGCTGTACCCTACAATACCACCAACAATGAAACACAGACAAGCTGCCTAGTAACTGGCCAAAGTTTAGCACCACGACCTTGGAGCAAGAGGCTGGAGTTAGGTCTCTCTTTTTGCCAGGGAATTCACTTCTGTTGGAGATAAGGACTTAAGCTGACTGCTCCCAGATGACACTTCAGTGGACAAATGCAGAACTGTTTGGTTCCAAGACGCCAACAAGAAGGTATTTTAGAGAGAGAGCAAAGTAGACAAGTACCTGGGTTGTGCTCCTGACCTCTCCTCCCACAGCAGTCAGGAGCAGCCAGAGACAGCAATCCTGTCTAGTCACATCCTGCTGACAAGCATATACATACTCAGCAGGCACAGAAGGGTATTTGAGCAGTGATGTTATTTTCCCTGAACTCCTCTGGTTTCTGGAATTCAGTATATATCCTTGGCTGGTGAGTATCCTTGAATTTGCTGCAGTGTACCTCCTGAGCACAGGCAGGGCATCCTCCCTGCCTTCAGACTTGAAGACAGTAGCACAGCTACAAAGCTAAGCAGTGAAGAGACACCACTGATTCCAGGAACACACCCAAAACTCCACCTCTTGTTGCTCAGGTAGAGGTGGCACTTATTTATACAGAAGATATTGAGGAGGGATAAGATGCAGAAAATATTCCTGTCACTTTATCCAATCAAGCTCAGAACACCATTTTTTAACTTTGGAAACTGAAGCTAGTACTGCTGATACACAATTATAATGTTCTGGGCTTTCAATCCCTTCATAAGCTGGAAAGTAATTATTTCCCTTTGTTTGCTTGGTATATTTAGCAAAATAATTATAATTCACTAGATTGTTTTCTTTGTTTTGGTATATCAGCATAGCTCTCTCTCTCCCTGTTTCTTTTCATAGCAACTCATGGTGTCATTTTTGCAGGCCCCTTTTTTGGAGGGGGGGTGGCGGGGAGAGGGGCCACAGATGAGATATAAAATCCTAAATATTTTCTCCACTTGAAGAATCTTTTCTAGCTCTACAAAAAGAAAAGATCAAATATACATAAGAAATAATGTGAAGGCAGATGTTACACTGCTTGCTGGATGCAGACTGTCTCTGTTCTGTCCATAAGGATGACTTACACATGGCATCTTCCTAACCTGTGTTCTGTGAGTCCACACTGCCAGAGGAAGAAAGTCAGTACCACGTCTACCTACAAGATCCACTAATTTTGCTGCATTCATCAGCAAGGAGCCCAAGTCATTCTGCTGCTTGATGCCACTTACAAGACAGTACCATAACACTTGAGCACAGATTGCAGCTAACCAGATACCACCAGTTTCATGTTTAAGATACAAGTATACCTTCAGCAACAAATCTATTTTGAACTTGGGATTTCACTGATTACAGAAACCTGGGTCCCTCTTTCCAAACTGCTTTTAGAGGCAGCACAACCAAAAGCCCATCTAATTGACTCTTTCACCTCATCTTTTCCATTTATTTCTGTGCAATTGGGTTGTTATTTTTCATTATTTCTATCACTTGTCACTGGACCTGACATTCTGGGTTTGATGTTTACTGCAGTCTGCTAATCTGCACTCAAGACAATTTGCAGGGAGAGGTCTTTCCTGCTGTTTTGAGCAGATGGGGTCCTCATCTCTTGAGACAGGTAGTGTGCATTCCTGACTGATGGCACCCAGGAGGATGTTATGCACAAGGCTCCTTTCCGAAGAAGGCCTGGAACCTCCCCCACTAGGCTACCGGAGGTACGCTAGGGTATTTTTAACAACAGATTCAAAACATTATTCTTTCTTCAGAGTTATTTTTGAAGCTGTATTTTAGTGCTTTTTGTTCCACTCAATACCACTGAAACATGCTGCATATAAATTACTGACGTAAACACTGACAAGGGAGCAGAGAAGTGGAGGGAGAAGGAAGAGAATTGGGCTGATACTACTTCTTACCCCTTATCTTTCTTACTAAAGCTCTGGACAAGCATATATTTTGCTGGTGGAGATTCAGGTATTTTGCCATTGCAAACATGACATTGCGATTTGGTCAGTTCAGCTCTCAAACCTTGTTCAGGATGGGGAATGGGAGAAGGGATATACATGCAAATCAAATCTCATCCTTTAATGGATTTGCACTCACAGCATGTCCCACAGCACACCATTATAAGCATTAACATTAGACATGGTGATCACATTTCTGAAGCCTTTATCTTCTGCCCATTGAAGTCAGTGGCCATAAGGATTAGATTTCATACCTTAATGAGAGCTCAGTCCCAACAATACTGTGTCTCTCATTGCCTGTTTCGTCTTAATGGAAACGTACCTTACTGGCACAGCTTAGTGAGAACATTCCTCCCTCCTCTCTTCCCTACCTTAACAGCTTTTCAGGCAGTTGTGTTCTCATGAGTTATACAGGTATGGTTTTATTGTCTATAAAATAGAAAAAACTGTAATAACTCCCAATTTATTTTAGCCACACTTCAATGGATGTGATGAGTCCATGTTTCAATACTTTTGTGCAGTGGGTGAAAGTGTGATGCACCAGAAGGGAAACAGGAAGAACAAAAAGGACTATGGGCACAAAACCCTTTCCAAAGGTCTAAGTGAAATATTTATATTCTGAAAACAGAGAGCAGATTGAAAAGTTATTTCAAGCAGTAATGCTTACTCCTTTTTCTTTCCAGACTTCTAAATATGACCAGTAGCAACAGCTCCAAAAAGAGATCATTTATACTGGAACAAAGTTTTGAAAGTGTATGATGTGTATTCAGAAAGATTTTCACCTGTCCCCCTGCTCATCTTCCCTTTGCCCAGTTGTGAGGAGGTAGCTGTGCTGCTGGACCGTCTAGTGAGCCCCTACTACTCAGGTCAGGGGCAGTCACATCTAGCAAACTCAGCCCCTCCATCCAACCCTCAGCCTGTAGCAGGAACAGGTAACAGTTTTCCCCTCAGCCCAGCTGCATCAGCTCTGCCCTTTCCACTCTGCCTCAAAGGTACAGCTTGCAACCTCCCATCCTCAGGACAGCAAAACCTAGCGGCACCAGCCTCACTAAGCAGCCTCCAGGCTTGTTTAGGCCACTAAAGCAAACAGCTCCAGCTTGGAGAGCACCATTCCCACTGAAACATGCTTGCTGCCTGCACTGCAGAGCTGGAAGTCAGACATTGATGGGCACTCACATAGGACAGTGCTGCTTTCTCGTTTCATAAAGGGAGACCAGCATGACTTCACACTGGGAAGCTCCAGCTCCTTCCTCAGGCAGCTGTGCTCTGCACTTTCTATCACAGTGAGACGAACAAGAGCACAGAGGTTAGATGTTCCCTGCCAACAGGTTAACTCTTACCTGGGCCTGTGAAGGTCTAAAAGCAGAGTCAAAGCCATTCTGCAGAGAGTCCAGAAAAGGCTGGATTTTGTAGAGGCTATGCGTCGTCTGGCTCGAGCGGAAGGCCACAATGTGGAAGTACTTCAGGATCTTCTCAAACCGTGATTGTGTCATGATAAGTGCAATGCTCTTGTTGCTGTAGAAGCCACTGCTCCAAATGCTGAGAACAGACTCACAGTGGTGGATGCTGGTTGATATCATGTAGCCTAAGAAGGCCTTCATTTCTGTCAAGGTGACGTCAACCCAGGCATCATCTCTACCAAACCTCTCCTGGTATTTCTTGGCATACATGTTGGTTTGGACCACCATGTTCTTTAGTACATTGTCAGGGACAAAGAGCTGAAAAAAGTCCATGGCACTGGCAGTCAGGGGCATTTTTCGTGTTGGACCTAGGATAAAAGCAAAAGGGAAGATAGGCACACTCCTGAATCACCACAAGGCATATCCAACACCAGAAATTTAAAGTATGATTAACTTTCCTGAAGCAGGAAAACAAGGCCAAAGTGATGGTATATACCACTGTCTGGCAAAATTAATCAGGAAACTTGCCCTCCACATGATACAATACACTCTGAATAGTTTCTCCCTCTGCTGTGCACACTCATGAGTTCATAGCACACAGGCCTGTGAGGCAGCATGCATTTAATTTCTCCACTTACACACACTATCTGCACCTTTTATCCTCAGCAGCTGCTTTGGCTTTTTTCTGAATAGTCTTTTATTTGTCCGTACACAGGTCAAAGCAGTGTATTCTTCAAAGTAGCCCAGGATAGTGTCTGAGTCCTCCAAATAGAGTACTGCCCTTATCCCAGATAACATGATTCCTAGGCACTAGAACCTGATCCCACCTTTTCTTTCACACCTTCAGTTCCTGCCTAGTTCATTGTCATTTATTCTGTGACTTTCAAATTTGCTTCTGCTCCACACAGAGTCACACAGGTCATGTCTACGTGGTTTTGAGTGTTGTGTCTCTGCCACCACACTGGAACCTTATCCTGCACTCTGACAGCCCCAAGAGAGCACATTACCAGAACAAGTCACAGCTACCATGTGGCTAGTGTCGCTGTCCCACGTCACAGGGAATATTTTTAGCACTACAATCTATACAGTGGTCCTCTTCTTCCCATAATGTAATAAGCCTTGCAGTCCCACGCTGTCATTATTCTAGCTTTTCACCAATCTTGCACCTTCTCCTCCCGTTTTAACTATTCCATAAGAGGAGGGGGGTGGGATTAGGGAAAGGGAGGCTCTCAGGGTTGGCAGCACTGTATCAGTGTAACAAGGTTAGCCAGTCAGACACCAGATTACATTAAGCTGAATTAGGAACATCGAGCCTGCAATACCAGGGACGCAGACACCAGCCCTTACAGCCCTTTCTCCTCTAATCCCTTCCATAAGCTAATTAAGCTCCATTGTAAAAGTAGTTGTTTCTGTGCTCCCACCTCATGGCAGTGTTTTAGACACCAGGCAAGAGCAGGGGACATTCTCTACTCTCCTCTAGAACCAGTGAAAACCAATACACCTCAGAGGAGCAAGATGGACAAACCCAGTGGACAGGGGAGCACTTAAGATCAGTTCTATACCCCTGTGTCATAAGCATAACCCCAAACCAAGAACTGGATCCAACAAATGCTGTATCTTAGTTCAACAGCCTTCAGCTTCAGGGCTGTCTGAAAAACACTCTTCCTGAACAAAAGCAGGAGGCACTCAGCTTCTCATCTGAATTTCTGTCTAACAAGAGTGACTCTTCCTTGTACTACACGGGTGCTAGGATCTCAGCATCAGCTCTCCCACTTGGATCAAAGCACGAGATATGCCATTCTACAGTGTGGCTCTGCAAAGATCCACTATCATGTTGGTCAGGTCTTGTTCTCTAGTGTCTCAGCTCATATTCTTAGTTACAGCAACTACTATAGCTTGCAGAAATTTTCCATGAAACAGTACTACGAGGAACTACACAAACACTGTGGTTGGATTTGCTCTTAAGCCTTAATGTTTGGGCGCACTCTGGGGAACTCAAGCTATTAGGACAGCAAAAATAGCATCAAGACATTGAAACAGTAAAACTTCAGATTGCAAAGAATGCCAAAGAAGCAAACAAAAGTAGATTTTTTGAGTGCAATGGGGAAAATACATGTATTTAAACATTACTTTCCAATTTTCATTTGTGAGATTGAGAAAGTGGAAGCGAAACATTTCAGTTGAAAGCACATTCATCTGTATAGTACGACCAGAGTAAAGAGCCCCATACAAACCATGTTTTGCTAAGGATTTCAGCTTAAATGATAAAAAGTTTCCATTATCAAGTGAAAACTATGGGGCTAGAACACTTTCTTAACCTTAATTGCTAGTGCAATAATAAAACCTCTTAACAGAAAGTTCTCTTCTTTTGATCAGGAGATTTATATTCTGCTAGCACCCACTTGACTGTTAAAGCTGACATAAAATGCTCTACAAATTATTCTGTATGAACAACTTACAGTACCTCACTTCCTTCTTCCCCACAACTTAATCAAGTTGGGAGTGGGGGTAATACTTTAAATCCTGCCTACAGCAAACAAGAATTCATAAAGTATTAAATCTTCTGAAGTGAAACATGTCTTGAGACATGTGGATATGGACAATAGTCCCACATGCTGGACTCCATCTTTAGGAAGTCAAGAGCAGTCAGAAGCACAAAAAGATAGTTTTGTTGTGATTAAATTTTCAGCAGCTGCACAAGTTTACCTTGAAAAGTGATTATGGAAAACTGCCAGGTATACTGGGATAGGACAATCCCTTCTTACACAGCAGTCCTGCTCACGCCACACAGAACCTCCTATCTGCTCTCCTTCCTGAAATAAATAGGCAAGCTTTGTATCCCATTGGTCATGCAGAACCCACACAGCTCTAAAAAAGCAAGCTGAATTACTCTGACTCAAACATCAACCTAATTGTCAATTAAATAAAATTACGAAAGCCCCTGTATAATCTCATTGTCTTAAAAAAACAGCCTTTATTGCAAAGTGAGCACAACTAATTAATAATTTACTGATATGCAATGTAACAAGACATTGAATTTCAGCA
>NW_008675702.1:152233-156699 GCF_000695815.1 Acanthisitta chloris
ATTGGGTTTTGCATAGCCAATGACCAACCTAAAACATATTGCTTAAATATTCCTTTCTATCAAAGTACACAAATATATCCCACATAAAGAGCCAGCTGTCTGCATAAGAAATAGTGAATTTGTACTTTTAAAGCATTTTTACATTGATTTAAATGGCACTTACCCAGAAAATACTGATACAAAAAGAGTTCAGTGTTCCATACATGCACTGATTACCTTTCAAAGTTTTACTCAGTCAAATGAAAGAGTGGCTTTGCCTAGTCATCCATCCTCAGAATGAATATACAATTATGTCTGTATGTAAAATTCAGACTTTTCTCTCTCCTCTGCCCAAAAGTGTGTGCATGGAGAATATATTTACTTACACAGGGGTTTTTTGCTTTAAAAGCCAATTGGGATTTCCAATACAAGTTATAAAGGAGGAGTGCAAAAGCACTCTTGGAGTGTCCAAATGTGCAGCCAGACCCACTATTCTGTGCACACTCAGGACAGGGACAGAGCTCTACTGAGTAACCTCTGGCTGGGCAGCACACACCAGCACTAGCACTTTGGGCTTGCTTTAACTGATTTTGTAGAACACGGAAAATAACAACCAAATTCTGTTACAATACAACATGCACACACAAGCTCTTCTTTCTCACCCTGTCTGCCAGCAAGAACTTGCATGTGCAATCAGCAGCAGCCACCTTGCAAGTCATTACTGCTATTTTGACTAGCTGATTCCATCTTCTATTTTGCAGTCAGAAGGAATGTCTTCCACAGTGCCACAGCTATTTCAAAAGGTAAGAACAGGCTCAAAATAAACGAAAAAAAAATAAGAAGGGAAAGTCATTTGTGTTTCCATACTGGAGATACGACTGTGAAGCAGAGGCTGGCACCTTGCCCTCAGACTGTGTGCATTGCAGAGCCCATTTTGGCTCAACGCATCTCAGGGTGAACTGCAGCAGCCTTGCTGGGTCCAGTGCCTAGTGAGAGAGCAGGTTGCACACTCAACTTCTCAGTGAACACACTGTGCAGTGAATACACTGCAGAAAATCCAGACAGATTTAAGGAAAAGTTCAGGTGAGGCTTCTGTGTGACCATCCTTAAGGCAGCCCTTTCGCGTTCTCCTGCAAACTCTGGTCTTCTCCCTTGGATGGGTCCCCACTGGTCACATTCTTCCCCCTGCTTCAATCCCACCAGCATTTCCAGTCTTCCTCACTGAGCAACACGTTAGGAAAAAAAAAAAAGAACTCCAAGTGAATTAACTGCTTTTTCCTTACTTAACTGGTTTGCAGAACCAAGTAATTTGAGCACATTTTTAACAGGTTCATGCATCCTTTTCCATTTTTTCTGTTCTGATTACCAACCTGTAGTTTAGTAGCTCAGAGTTCACAGACTCAGAATAAAGGATGGACAAAAGATGGAAGGTTTCAAAACCTACTGTAACCTATCAGTGCTTAAAACATAGCATACAAATCTTAAGGAGGTCAAAAGCATTGCCATTTTGGGCAGGATAAATCAGATGTATAAGAAGAAAACACGGTGAAAGAAAATTCTCCTTTTGCTCTGTTGTGCAAAAGACTGCTCTCATTCAAAGTGTAATTGAGGTTCACGATAAAATATCCCATTATCTTGACAGGCCCAGATACTACCATATGTATGATAATCCAAATTGCATGGACTGGAAAAAAACCTTGTGCAGAGCTAATCAGGGCTAACTTTGAAATGAATGTAATTCCACTAGCAACTTGGCAGACCCCAACATTCCCAAATCAGACACAGCAATGGTATTTGTGTCAATTTAAGAATTTAGAAGTAATTTTATTGTTGTCTTTGAGGGGAAAAAATCTAACAATTTATAGTCACCTAGGAGAATAGCACATTTAACAGTATTATATACAGATACACACCTAAGAAAAAAATTGATCCAGAAACTTATTTTTTGGCCACAGGGAAGTACTTTCTCCTCCAACATACGGCACAGCTTTCAAAGACCAGGGTTTGAAAAGCCAATTAATTCATTTTTTCCTAAGTCAAAGCAATTAGAGACTTTTATATTACCAAGAAGTTACCTTTGCAAAAGTACACAACGTGATTTTTGGGTCTTATTTAGAGAACATCAAAAAAATGCTGACAGAAGACTTCTGTCAGATAATACACATTCATAAAAAAAATCATGACATCTCCACGGTGTCAACTGATGAAATATGACAGACAGTTAAAAAATGTTTTCACCTTTCTCAATGCGTGGAGACCAATACAAAGAGCTAAAAAATAGCAACAAAATCAAAACCAATGTTTTAATATCTCCCAAGTGAGATTTTTCAGAATTTCTGTTCACACTGTTTCCTCACATAAGCTTTGGAAGCACTGGAGCTTATCTGGCTTGCCAGAATATTAGTTTTCATATCAGCTCTATTCTTAATGGTCTGGAAATGTACATCAGACCATCCTCAAACTAGTTTGATGGCCTTATGACAAGCCTGTCAAGACAGCTTGAATTAAGTGCACCTAACAGTTCTTTTCTGAGTTCTATTCCAGTTTATTTCAGATACTGTTCTTCTGTAGGAACTGGGCAGCAAGTATCCAGGTCTTTAGGATATTATGCTGCATGTATTTTGTTCATCTTCATCAGAAAAAGCTACCAAAGCTTCAGTGACAAGCCTACTTTGTTAAGTGAAAGGAGTCATCCTAATTTATTCAAGCTGTGGTTGACCAATATTTTAGGGCAAGTAGATGTCTGCATCTGTTATTTTGGTAGACAAATCTTAGTTTCTTTAGGACTGTCTAGCACAAGAAATCAATATAAATGATCCAAACATGATCCATACTGTGGCGTTGCTTGGACTGAGAGCCAACCTATATGGATGCAACTAAAAAAAAAGCCAACAACTCCCAAACAGGCATTATATTGGCTTAGAAAGAAGAAACTGGACATAGTCCTTCCAAAAATGGTTCTTTTCTTAGTCCCTAAGGGCTCTCTCTCAGCAGCTCATACTTCTGGGTAAGTTTTCACAAGGTCACCTTCCCCCAGAAACTTGCTTAACACGTGTGGGCACAGAGTGGAACACACTTTTGCTTTACATTTGGTCTCAGTTAAGTTTACTCCAAGCTGTTTAGCAAAGTGTGATTTGACTGCACTCTTCCAACCTTTTAAGTAAGCCTTTAACAATGCCTCCACATCTGCACATAATAACCCTAGTCAAAAAAATTGTTCCAAACAGCTTCTGTGAAAGGCCACTTTTTCTTCCCTCCCCAGCATTAAAAAAGATTGCTTTCCTCACAGCGTCAGCAATAAAGCGATTCACACACTGCAGTCAGAATTATATCTGTAGAGAGCATTAAGAGCTGTGTCTAGAAGCAATCCAAGGACAAATGAAAGAGGACTGAGAAACCAGCACACAGCTGCTTCATGCTGACTCTGGTCAAAAGAGTCCCTGGCCTCTAGACCAGACAGTGTTGAGTTAATGACAAATTAAATAAAGACTTTATTTAGTAAACCAAACAGTAAAATTTAAATTAAATGGTAAAACTTAACAAAGTATTTAGCAAACTAAGGAACTTCTGAAATTCAGCTTGTTTCCCTGCTGTATACTGGATCCAGATTCTCATCCAACTTTCTTCAGCATTATGGCAAAACCTTTGAGAGTCAAGTCTAGCAAGTCAACCAGGCACGGGTCAGGGACCAGTAATGTACTTGTTCCACCCAATGCAAGACAGCCTTCCCACTCAATGTGACGGTGACCTCCCAAGTCCAGGAGTGACAACTAAGGTGCCCTGCCCATTTCCGTGTCCCCATACTGCGGTGTGCTAGCTGACAGTTCAGCCTGGAAAAGGTGAAGAACTTCAGGGGGCATCAAAAACAAGACTGGGATGGCCAAGGGTAAAGAATTTTGGCCGTCACTCAGTAGATTGCCATCTGTGTAAGACACTGTAGGAAAACAATTACATTTCTGGCCATTTTCAAGGACCAAGCAGGCAGGTCTTACGCTTTTCCCACTGACCAAATGTATGCTGCAACACCAACAGCATTGGTTTGAGAATGAGAGACTTCTTGTGGCAGTCTTCCATGAAAGTGTGGCTCGCTGTAGGTTTAAGCCACAGTCAAAAACCATTTAATTAAGAGAGAATTTCTTTGTGTTTACTATCACATTTGTGTTTACTCTCACATTTTAAAGCTACAAAGCCTTCAAGCTGTGACAAACAGAATTAAAAGCCCACTGCAGCCAACATTGCCACCTTTAATTATATATTTAATTTCTGTGGTGAGATCTTGCAACCTACCAATCACCATTATCAACATTCAACAGAACCTCCCAAACACTGGTACAAGATCTTATGGTTAAAATAATCTTAAAAAGCCAAACACCTTAAAGCAGCAGAGTTGAAGCTGAAACAGTACCATATTGTGTCAGTTTGCATAATCCTTTGCATATTATTCATCTGGCTGTGGGACTGAATATGCTTGTCCCTCATCAGGGGAA
>NW_008675702.1:156711-175835 GCF_000695815.1 Acanthisitta chloris
AGTCCACTGCACTTTATTTTGCCACTGTAGTCTTCTGTTAACATTTTAGTGCCCTCAACCATCAGAGCAGACTGGCTGCTCCTGGCAGTACAGATCACAATGAGCATACCTAGCAGATTAGAGACAACCATCAATGTGCTGACTTCATACATCATCCATAATACAGCTTTTAGTAGATCACACAGCAGCTACACATCTGGCTGTAGGCACAGCTGCGCACATTTATGAAATAACTCTACAAAGCAGCATGGATAGTTTTATGTCAGCACAACTTCCATTATTACCAGCAGGGTGACCTTAATAACTAAATCCCAGAAGGCTGCTTTGGGGTGGCTCCATGGAAGGACTCCCCCTCTGCACTGGCAACTCTTCTAGGTGCAATCCACCACCACATCTTTCTGTCACAAGCTCCTGCTCTGTTCTAGTGCACACTGTTTAAGAATACCCACATGCAACTTGCTGTTTTCCAGAAATTTAAAATAAAGATCCACCTGTATGAGCATCAGCAATATTTGATATCAGGACACTGCCTTAAAGGTAGGGCTTTTGTGTTTGAAGAAGGGAAATTAGCCTAGTATGTTTTCCAAGCAAATCACCACAACATTTAATTTATCTTTTGTAAGTAAAAGTCAATAAGCAAATGACCCAGCTAATGAGATGCTGAAAGCCTTCACATCAACTCCTGCATTTACATGCAATACACACATATACCACTGAAAAATGTATCTCGTTTTTGAGCAAGTCTCATGAGAAAATCGTTTTCTGCTCTATTAAAAAATTGATTATTTTAAAAAATATCAACCAGAAATCCAGACATATAGTAAAGCATTAGAGACAACCTTATCATGCAAGAACATTCATTTCAGTACAGAACCTCCTAATGATTCATCTCTGTCCCACATGAGCTAAGCTAGCTGCAGTACCAGTTTCTGCAATTGCTTCCCAGCAGCAACAGGCTCTTCCTGGAGAAGACAGAGAGCAGTTGTTAGGGTAAGCACATAGTCCTCAAAGTGCTTGATGCTACCTACTTCCCACGACCAAAGCACCTACTGCTGCACCCACTTGGGAGAGGGTAATGAGCAGGATGCTTTTCCTGCAGCACTGCTGAAGTGCTCAAACCCTAGAATCTGCCAAGGAGGCTGGTAACGGAAGCTGCATGGGGATAATATTCAGGCTCTTTGTCAAACCTGCTTCTTTTGGATTGTACCAGTCTCCCTTGGATTTTACAGCTCTCTGTAGGAAAGTGTGCCCAAGCATTTCTAGGTGAGCTTCATGAACTGCCCAGTAAGACAAAGCTTCTCTACTGTGATTACTCCTCTCATCCCTCCACATTGCATCTGCATTTACACAGCTGCTTTAAAATGTGTTATTTCCCTACTTTAGATTCTCCACGTTCCTCCTGAACACCCTCAGAAACCTTGGAACAAGCAGTTACAAGCCACACGTTCACATGTTCTCTACTGGTGCATTAGGCTTAGGGGCAGATGAAAGTCTAAGTATTTTCTTAGGACACCTAAGGTACAAGTGGAAGTCATGTATTTGCAATCCTTGCTAGGGTCAGGGCTCCTTTACACGTGCACAGTATCACTTCGTGTGCTTTCTGTTTTCTTTTTGCTCTTTCACTCCTGCCCTTGTTGTTAGACTGCCTTTTTCCATCCTTTTCTGCATGCCCTCACGAATGACCAGTGCCACAGGCTGTCTGAACATCTCAACTCAAAACAGGCAAGCAGCTGGAAAGTTCAATAAATGACTTCTGTATACCATGTTCATAAACATCCCTAATCCTCTTACCACATGCAGGATACATGACACACTCCACAGCACTCCAACTGCTTATGCTTCCTAATAACTCTTATAAACCCACGATTTCTCTGTTTTACAAAATCAGTGCATTTCTTCAACAATGAAGAGTGAAAAAAACCCCAACTGGTCACCTGTGAAAAAGGTGGATTTATCAGTATACTGTATCAGTATACTGACTGTTTTAACTTCAGGGTGACATGAATGTGTTTACAAGCCACTGTACCCCCAGGGAAGGCTTTCAGGGAGTTCTACCTGCAGAGAACAAGCCAGAAGCACAACTCGGAGCTAAACAGTGCATGAAGTCAGAGTGGCATCCTCAGTGGCACAGCACTGCTTGTCCTCAACAACAACAGTCCCTCAGAAACACAGCACAGCTCCTGTAACCTCTGTGCAACTACAGTGTGCAGCCTGCAGAACTGCTCAGCACCCATCAGCCAGCTGCCCCCACGAGCCATGCCATGCTGCACGGCTGGTGGGGCACGAGCAGAGCAGGAACCAGGCCATGGAACAAGGTTTGCAAAAAACCACATTGTGTACCTCCCCCCCACAACCTTTCAGGTGTGATGCTTTGTTACTTTGGAGCCAAATCTCTCCAAACACAGGCTTAGGATGCTGTATTCTGAGAACAGTCAGGGAAGAGATTTGAGGTCACCAGATGGGTATTGCTTACTGGTAGTCATCCAGAACACCAGATCTCAGCTACACTCGGAGGTCATCTTCTCCAGGTTTCTTTGGGGGCTGCCAACATATGGACCAATAAAAGCTGAAAGATCTCATAGGAATTAATTGCTGTAAGAACATACCTTAGATTATAAAAGGAGAAAGCAGCTTGTATTTCTCATCTTAGACCTAGCAGCAACAGAGATTTTATACAGTAGAGATTTTCAAAGAACTTCATGGTGTGCTCACATTGAAAAAAAATTAAAACAACAGTTGTTGGTGATGAAATCTGGGTCATATTAAGTAGTGGAGTGGAAGACAAAGAGAATAAAATCTTTCTGTTATATAAAAAACAGACCCAAACATCAGTTCTTTGAATCTGCAGGTATAATTATACAGCATATACCTTCAGGGTAAATTTAAATTAGTAACATGGGAATAAGCACCGCAAACTGTGTCCTTCTGCTTGCAAAGTGCCAAGCACTTCACATTAAGGATTCCTACAGAGGCTTCTGGGCATTATCACAACAGAAATAATAGTTTCCCACTCTGTAACCACAGATTGGGACATTTATAGCTTGAGACCTCAGTAACTGGAGCTTCATATTTCCGAGCTATATTCTTCCTCTTCTAGAAGAAGCACATAGTCTTCACTGTAGGGTTCAGGACAGATCTTTGGATGACTATACCAGAGCTAAATCCTCCACAGTTTGAAAAAAACTGCCTGGAGCAAAACCCAATGACCAATTAGAGGCCACAGGCAGAGTCAATTACATGCTTAAGGCAAAGTTTTACTAACAGTAACAAGGACGTTTCTGAGTATGTTTTTTGCCCTGTAAATCCTGGCCCCATGTCCTGCCCTGCATGCTCTTATCTACTTACAGACTGATTTTCTTAAAGGGAAAAAAGATGCAAACTGTGGGTTTCATATCAGGCTGGCTTATGATTTCATGATATGATGGAGTGTATTTACTCAGTGACAAGTAACTGGAAATGTTTCCATCTAAATAAGGGCTGTGAATTTTGACTGCTGCTCAGATATAAGTGCTGCTTCCCTTCTAAACTGCCTGCCCATCAAGCTACAGAAGGTATTTCCTGAGTTCAAGAACTGGGAGTCAGCCTCACTGAATGTTTCATTCTGTGACTGATATGCTCTCCTATCTCAGGCTAACCATATCATCTGTACTTCTGGCTTGCCATGTCTCAGGCTGGCACTGGGACCTATGCTCTGCTTCCCTTTGCTCCATTGTGCACATTCTCAGCCTTCCCCAGCTGCTTGCTGTCATTTGTCCCTGACCTTCCCCACGCTCCATTTCTCTGCTGCTTTCCCCACCCTTTCTCCAGCATTTCTGAGACACTGACATACCTTTCAGTTTCCCATTCCACTGGCATTTCGCTTAAGTGATGAGAAGAGGCTTATGTTAGTATGAATTTTTCAAGTCTACAACTGCTGTTTCTAAGGTCACATGTTCTGAGACAAGGAATAGCTGTCAGACAGCACAGGTGGACAGCTGTGCCAGCATTGGTTAGCAGTGTGTCCATCTGTATGATATTTACTTCTAAGTCACAGAATAAAGATCTGCACCTGTGCCTGGGCAGCCTGTGGCTGCTAAAAAAGAAAAATTAAGATATCCCAACCCTCTCTGGTTGTAGTTCCACTTCTCTCCCTTGCTCCCAAGCACTGACCCATGTGAATTAACACAGTATTAGCACCTACAGTTATGCTTTCATACACTATTTTCCCATTAAACTCTTCCTGGCAATGAATACCTAATTAGCAGGTAAGCACAGACCAAATGCCACAACTCCTGGTGAAGGAGGTCTACCACTGAAGACACCTCTCTTTCATTCTGAAGACAGTGTAAAGTTACATGGAACTGTTGAAATTTGTGTTCCCTGCCTCTTTTCCTACAATCCACACATACGAGGATGCCACACCTCCACACACATTGTAGCTCTGGCATCAAGAATGCTTATGTTTCCAAACCTTTCATTTTCTGATTTGATTTTTAAACACTCTTTGAATATGGAATCCCCCAGGGAAACAAGTAACCAAGAACCTCAATTTTTCATTGCTAAATCTCATCACTCTCTTGACTCTGTGTGCAGAAACAGTAAGGCAAATACAGAAGAATATGTATCTCCACAGGGAGCCTCCTACTTCCTAGGCCTTCTGGACCTAACTGCTAAAACTGGTTTTATATTAAAGACAGATTTGCTCCTTTACATTGTCCTTCCACTTCCTCAGCCCTTTGTTGCTATGTTCACAAAGCTCTCATTTAAAGAAGATTTCATTCATTCTTTCCTTACGTTGACTGCTTCACAAAATAAAATTAAGAAAAGTAAGAGACCTGCTGTGTCTCATGCAACCCCCTCACCATCTTTAATCATCTTTGATGCAGGTCCTTTCCTTCTCACTGTGAATGGCCTTGAAAAGGTAGCATTTTGCCTTCCACATCAAGAATTTATTACATTCCTCCCTTAAGGGCCAGATTATACTAGGTATGAAATGCTATCACCCCCATCCATGTTTTAGTGGGAAAAAGCAGCCTTCAGATTATTAACAAAGCTGGCCTAGAGTTTTTATAACCTTGTGTGATCAAAACCCCAAGCCTGCTAGGAAAGCTAGAATGTTATTTATTTGGGGAGGAGAAGACAAAGAAAGCAGGTGAACATACTACTTTTCATCACAGCTACATCTCAGTCTGGTATCACTCCTGGCAGAGACACAAGCCACTTTACAGAAATTCTCTTTCTGGACCTGGACTGAAGCAGTCTGGCAGAGCTGGACACAAATGACCACAGCTCTGCTTGCCAGGCACCACCTGCCTGGACGTACATGAATGTATCAAGATCCTTTCATAGGTCCCAGCACGGTATTTTCCAACATGAGGTGCTGCACAAGACAATCTATTGGTGTGCTGGAAGAAAATGGGTTTTGTAATGTTGACAAATAAAAAATGAAAACAATAGTGTTTATTTCATCTTTATCTCATCCTGTTTTAATTTCTATTTTTATGTATGCTTTATAATGCATGTATATTTATACAGTAGTGCAAGTATATAGTCTATAAATAAATACACATAGATTGGGGGTACCTGCTGAAAAAAGTTGTACTGATAGGGGTACATGATCAAAAATGTTTGGAGAACACTGTCCTAGAGTTCTTCAGTAACTGCATTCAGGACTAAAGCACCCTAGCAGACACAGCTCTCCCTCTCTTTAGCAGGAAGCTGAATGTGTGCTTGAAGCTTGTAAGCTTCAGTGACTGACCTACAGGTTTAATAGCAGTATAAAAAAAGAGGTCATTTCTCTTTGTCCCGCTAGAAAACTGTGTTCTTGTAAGAAAAGAGGAGTGGTGGTATCCGTCAGAGGTCCTTCTGCACTTGTATAACAGTTTGCACGTCCCTATACTGTATCACTAAAGTAGTACCACATACGCATTTATTTAAGTGTGTGCTTATATGCTTCCCTGGATTCAAAGAATAATGTACTATATTAACATCCCTCAACACTCACCTTTGAATTTTAATTTGCATCACTCACAAATCAAAAGGATGTGTAACTTGTGTTTTTCTCTAGTGGAAATAGGTTTCCAGAGCACACATTCATTTTGCAGTCAGCCATGCAAATTATTAATCCTAAAAGCAAGACTAAGTCTGCAACATGTGTTGTGGTAGGAAAAGAGGGGGATGTCTTTTTGCTTAAAAAAATCTCTGTAGTCTCTCCTGTAGCCCTGTTGTCTTCCCTTCAGGGCCTTATGACTACCTGCTCTATAGATTCTGGTCACCCCTCTCAAACCCTGGCAAGCAAATTGAAATTCATGTTTTCTTCAGGAAAAATGTTTTTTTCCTTTTGATCATGGGGCTTAATGTTAATTTCTACCACTCAGCTCAGATACCAAACTTTATACTGTTGTAATGATATAAATGGAACAGGCTGAACTTTCAATAAACATCAAATGGGATCTCTTTTAAGAAATTTTTGAGGCTACAGTTCGGGAGTTAACTGACAAGAGTTATCTCTTCTAGGGTTCTTTCAGCTCCAGCCCAGCAGAAAGCATCTGAGGCAGATACTTAAGCTACAGTGATCAAATTATTCCTAGGCATCAGCGCCACACTATACTGAAGCACATGTTTTTGAAGTGAGATTAAGCATATTTCTTCAAGCCTAGGGATGTCCAAACAAATAACTTAGTGGTATAAGTGCTATAATGTCTAGTGTCCATAGAAAAACCCAAACCAGAAATAACTGCAAAAGAATGGGCAGTGGCAAGTACAGTACAGAGTCCTAGAAGACGCAGTAAAAGAGGTGCTTAAAGACTGCTCAGAAAAACATATTTTTTTTTACTTGAGTTTAAAGGCTTGCTTATTTTCTCCTCTCTTCTAAATTACAGACACGACAACTTACAATGGCTGTCTACAGCAGTAGTCAGAGAAAGCAAAACTTAAAATGAATCCGTGTTTCTTCTTTCTTTAGGAAGCATTCAAGCTCCACCAGTATGCAGAACAGTGAGTTCAGCTAGTCTCAAACAGGAAAAGAAAACCAACAGCCACACCAAAACTGCTTAAACAAACATAACATTTTGTTTTCTTTATAGAAATTATCACTTGATTTTGGCCACATCCTCCTGCTTCTAGAACCAATGTCTGGGGTATAAGGGACTCCAGGGTACACTGTGCAAAGCGAGGGAAGAACCATACATAGGAGACCCAATTCCCACTCCCACCAATACAGGTGAGGTAGGAGATGGGAGAATATTCCTTAAATGTTCACTGCAAAGAACTGGGTCCACTACTCAGTGCATTAGCCTCTACACTTCCACTAGACTCTTCTACTAAACAGCAGGAACACAGATGAATTCACACCTCAGACCCAATTAAATGCTAACTCAAAACTCTCTGCAGGGGCAGCTGGCACCCCTGAAGTGCAAGCTTCATCCGAAAAGAAGATTGAATTATCATGGGATAACCAAACCGACAGATAAATACCGCTATCAGATCTGAACTCAAATTTTGTTGAGCTGCAGACTGCATTACATCCAGCTTTTTAACGCTCGGTTTGATGCTGTTGTGGGTGTGACAATTGTTCACATGTTGCATCTCCCACACAAGCAGATCTGGAACATCAGCTGTAGCAGGAGTGAGTGAGCAGTGTGGTCAGGGGCATCTGGCCATAATTTTGCTATGTTAGAAGTACCAGCTGTCACCTTTATGTGACACTATGAAGGCAAGAACAGGCAGAGTCTGGTTTCACATGACCTTCCGTCTCGACATCAACTAGCTTTTTCACCACAGGAGATGCTGTTGGAGCCTACAGGCTCTTCTCACTACTAACGTGCCAACAGGGACTGAACTCAAGCAAGCCACCTTTCAGCAAGGGCAATTCAAAAGGCGGTCACCCTTATCAGCTATTTTTGCGTAAGTTAGGTGAGAACTTGCTATCTGGAGGACCTTTACCTTCTTGTCCCACAAGAATGGACTTTGGCACATGGGGCAGAGCAAAATTGCAAAAAGCCTGACTTACTGAGCAGCAAAATTTGATTAACCCCTGCCCCAGACTACCTGCAATTTTAACAGGAACATTGGAGACATGGTGTCCAGCAAAGCCCAGAAGAATATTTAAAAAAAAAAAAAAAAAAGGAAGTTTCATAATGACTAAGAACATGATGTTAAAATGTGAAGCATTGGTAGAATCTATATTAAGATATAAGAGAAGCATTCATTTTTATGACAGCAGAGGATTCTAGGAAGTGAAATACAATTAGAGAAACTAAATGCTGCAGCAGAGAGGAGCAGGTTAGACAGAGGTTATAGTACAGATTAAAAAGATTCAGTAGAAACTGAAGGCTTGGAAGTAAAGTTTTGAACAGCTTTTGTTATACTTATTTCTTGCTCCTTTTCTGATTAAAGTATTGTGCTGAAGGGTTCTCCCTTCAGCCACCCATTTCAGCTTAAAAACAAAGAATTCTATCTCCCTTTTATCTCAGGAAGAAAGCTGACATTACAACAATTGGCACTGCACTGCTCGATGTCAAGCTGCTCCAGGTCAATACTCAGACCCCTTCTGAGTCAACCTTTCAGCAAAAGACCTGAGGAAAAGGCAGGGGTTTATTTTAACATCTCACTCACTCAACTGCAGTATCTGCCCATAAAATGCTATCAAATGTTTCTGCTTCAGCATACAATACAAATGGCTGCTTTTAGAAAGAAACTAATGCTCACTTAGTTTCTTTTCATTGATTCATGGAGGCATAGTCAACAGACCAAAAAAAAGAGAGTTAAAAACTGGTACAGTCTCAACGAGAGTATTAATAGTGTCAGGTCCATTTCATATTTCCAGAACCGTTTCATATTCAGTACTCATTTGAACAGTACCAACTAAAAGATATCCATAGCTGAATATTTTACACGCACCATCTGTCCCAGAAAGCAGGTAGGTGCTTGTACTACAATTTGCACTTAACATAGTTCAACATGTCTTGAACTCACCTGAGTCTAATGGGATTGTAGGCTTAGGTACTTCTGGCTGTACTCACACATCTCTTAATCAGAAACAGCCATGCCTTGTACAGAAAGATCAAAAATATTCTTTAACCAAAATAAAGGGAATGAAGGGGAAGCAGGAGGAAGTGAAGCCAATGCTATTTTCATGACACAGACACATGATAATCTAGGCATGTTTCAGCTGTCAGTCTACTATAAAGTTACAACAGGTTAATGGCACTTGTTCTTAGGTTTTCAGTGACACGCCTCAACTTCTGCAGCACTGCACTGTCTGAGAGTTTCTATCACATCTAATTTAATTATCTGTCAATACAATTTATGCCCATTGTTCCTGATATTCATTTTTCAGAGCAGGTAAAGCAGACTATTCCCTTTCCCTTAGCCTTTGCTTATCCATACAGCCCCTTAGCTTAAGACCAGAATACTAAAAGATGGCCAAGTTGGTAGATTTTCTGTTTCTTGGTCCTTTCTCTTCACATTTGACTATGTGCATCTCACCTGTGCTGGTGATCCAGATTCTCTCTCCTAAATGGCAAACCAGTCTAGTTTCAAGTCTCGTACAGCCGATTTAAACACCTGGGGAAGGCGTTTGCCTGTTTACAACAACATGACGCTGAGTCACATTTGTCTGGTGTTCAGCTTCAAACTCCAGTTCCTTTTTCACCTAGACAGTTCTTCCCCTCTACTTTCCACTTCTGCTGTTAGTCACTGCTGCCTTCACACAGCATTTCCCTCCTGAGCAATGCCATTGTGTCCCCTGCCCCCAGCTATTTCAGACTATCAAGAGCCGTGGAAATTCTCAGCTTGTTTTCCAGTGTCACTCCCAACTTCATGTTATCTAAAGGTGTAATAAACAAATTCAGTAAGCCCAGCTTCATTCAGGATGGCACTTTCAACTTCTCATTAAATTAAATAAAAATTAAAATTCTTCCATCAGGACATTTAAGCTTTTGTCATATCTTTACGCCGCATGTTTTTGGAGATGCTGGGCTAGACCTACCAAATTCAAATGGAGACAAACAAGCATTTGCAGTAAAGATGATTTTAGTGAGAATACCTGACAGGGACTAGATGGCATTTATTCAATCAGATGTTTCTACATCTGCCTGCTTCTCCCCTCTATATATTTTAATCTCTGCAAGGTTTGTTGCAACAGATGTAGTGCAATGCAAAGCACAGTGTGAAACTCGTACTGCAGAGATGGTTCCTGTCTCAAGAATTTGCCTCCAATTCACTATAGAAAACAAGGCAGTGAGTCTGTTGGGAAATGCAGTGCTCATGGTGGACCTCCACAAGGCTCAGGTAGCTCCTAACTCTTCCACGCACCAAAACCAACACAACTCAGTACCTTGTTTCATACACAAGAAATAAATACCAAATTTGAAGCAAAAGGAACTTGCAGGGCACCTATGAAACAGAAAGGTAATGACAAGACAGCACTATCTCCCAGTTGCTCTGTGGCAACAGCCAGGCTCTCCATGACCCAGAGGAGGGCTGGCTACCAACAGCCTGAGCTGGAGGGACAGGGTGCAGAGAACCCAGAGCCCCTGGGAAATGGGTCGGAAAAACAACCAAACTCAGCACTACTCAACTCTCTCTGAACACCTCTTTTTTGTAGAAAAGACACTACAGAAAATCCTAGTTTTTGCAAGGAGTTTGTTTCAAGGAGCTGCTGGTCAGTGTCCCAGGGTAACCACCATGCCTGACTGTCCCTGCCCAGCCCCCCAGGGCTATCAGCCCCCACCCCAGCAGGGCCAGGCTCCACCAAAGCACAGCCCTGCCAAGCCATGGCCCCAGCCAAGCCAGGCCCACCTGCTTGCCTACATCCTGACCCAGTCTCAGCTTGTGCCCAGGGAGATGCCCAATGCCTGGGTCTGCCTTGGTTCCCTCAGCTGCAATTGTCCTGGCTGGGGTGGTAGGACATGCCCTGTATGTCAAGCCCTGCTCCGACAGGCCCCCTGAGGAGCCCCCACGTCCCATGGGACACAATGACAGGGGGCTGCTGCAGAGGTTTGACAAGCTGTTTTAGACCATCTCTGATGTCAGTTTAAGTGTGAGTCATTACCCAGTAGTACAGGAGCAGATGAAGAAAGGCCTTTTTTTAGAGGTCATTCCTTATTCATCAAGTAAAACCCCATCAAGTGGAAAGAGCAGGACGTCATTTACTCCAAAACCCATCACTCTCTTCCCAATGGGGAGGTTTGGGATACACTTAAAGCAGCCTCCCTTCTTTACCCTTAAAAGACTGAAACTATTTGCAGCAATGTTAGCACCATGAAAATAGCTACAGATAACTCAAATGCACTCCAAGCCTCATTTTCTTTTAATCTTAAAGCCAGTGACATGAGGGAATTAATGCAGCTCTTTCAAATATGAACCTTCAAACACTGTATTTTGCTTTGTCTCAAACCAACCAGTAACTACATAACAGGACAAGTTTATAAGTAAGGAATATCCAGATTTAAAAGTAAGGAACTATAATGGCCAAAACTGAGAGAGTCTTCAGTTTAAGGAGGTCTTCTCATTTAAGTTATTCTCTTGCCTTGCAATCCAGTTCATCTGTTGACACCTGTACTGGGGCAGAATAAGTATAATTAGATCCCCATCCCAAATGCCATAAGCTATATGGCTTTCTCAAAACCAGGTCCTGCTTGACCAACCTGATCTCCTCCTCCAACAAGGTGACCTGCTTAGCAGAGGAAAGAAAAGCCTGTGGATGCCATCTACCTAGACTTTATTAAAGACTTTGTAACAGTTTCCCACAGCATTCTCCTGGAGAAACTCTCTTGCCACAGTGTGGATGACTGTACTCATTGCTGGGCAGAAAACTGGCTGAATGGCCAGGCCCAGTGAATGGTGCTCCCCAGGACTCAGTTTAATGTCTTCACTGACAACCTGGATGAGGTGATCAAATGCACCTTCATTAAGTTCACAGCTGACACCAAGGTGGGTGGGAGTGTTGATCTGCTGAAGGAGACAGTAGAAAAGCTTTGCAGAGGGATCTGGAGGCTGGACTGATTGACCAAGGCCAGTTGTATGATGTTTAACAAGGCCAAGTCCTGCACTTGAGTCACATCAACCCCTTGCACTGCTACAGGCTGGGAGCAGTGTCTGGGAAGCTGCCCGGCAGAAAAGGACCTGGGGGTGATGGTCAACAGCGGCTGAACATGAGCGAGCAGTGTGTCCACGTGGCCAAGAAAGCCAATGGCATCCTGGCTTCTATCAGCAATAGTGTGGCCAGCAGGACTACAGCAGGGATCATCCCCTCACTCAGCACAGGAGAGGTCACACTTCAAACACTGTGTTCAGTTTCAGGCTCCTCACTACAGGACCTTGAGGTGCTAGAGCAAGTTCAGAAAAGGCCAAGAGAACTAGTGAAGGGTCTGGAACACAAGTCCTATGAGGAGCAGCTGAGGGAGCTCAGGGGGACCTTATCACTCTGTACAACTACCTGTAAGGAGATTGGAGCAAGGTGGGGGTTGGCCTCTTCTCCCAGGTAACAAGTGACAGGATGAGAGGAAATGGCCTCAAGTTGCATCGGGGTGGGAATGAGATATTAGAAAAACGTTTTTCATGTAAAGTGCTGTAAAGCATTGGAACAGACTGCCCAAGGAAACGGTGGAGTCATCATGCCTGGAAGTGTTCAAAAAATGTGTGAATATGGCACTTGAGGATAAGGTTTAGTGGTGAACATGGTGGTGGTGCTATGTTGATGGCTAGACTTGACCTTACATGTCTGTTCTAACCTTCACAATTCTATGATTTCATATGTGTAAGTGCATACATGGATGAGTTTCAATACATATAGCCTCTTCAAAGTAGTTTATCTGGGCATGAACTGACAAGATTACCACTGCCCAAGCCCTGTATCAGCAGGGTACATCCAGCAGCAGTCAGCATCACAACATCAATGGGAACAGCCACACACACACAGCTACATGCTGACCCCAGACTGCACACCTACAAGTGGTACCCACTGGGAAGTTAGCCAGCATCTACCTTTCCAAAAAAAGCAGAGATGAATATATATACTGGATACTCAGACTTTCCATAACAGTGAGTTTTGTAAGTAACTTAAAAAAAAAGATATTCTCATTTTTTGCTTCAATTTAATCTTTCATACACACCCACCTCCCTGCCATATGTAATCAGAAATGAATCACAGTTATAACAGCAGCCACTTTAAGACTTTTTTCTGCTTTTTTCCACTAGAAATAACACTCCATTTCTGCCCACTGATGGGCTCACTGTATCTTCTATGTCAGTCCAGTAATTTTCCTGTCCACTGCACAGCTAATTCCCCCCATCCATACAGACATACAACATTCTTTGCTTCTGCATCTCCTGTATATCCCCCTGTGACATGATTTTGCATCCTTACAGTGTGCCTCATCAACTACACTTCAGTGTGCCTGGTTTGCAGCTGCACAGTTACAGCTTTGTATTGCTTGCTGAATAGAAGTTGCTTGGTTTTACTCTTTGTCCTCCTTAATGGCAAGTACAGTTTGTTAGTACAGGTCATGTGAATCCCTTGTGTTATCTAAGAAAGCAGAATTGAACATGTTTTCTATCACATGACATTAATACCAGTTGTTTTCACAGAAAATCAGGAGATAATCCAGGAGTAATTTTATAGAGAGCCAAAATAAGCTAAGGAGCTTTCCAAGCCTATTTCCCTGCAGTCTCTCAATCAAGGAACTCCGGCTTAAAAGACCTACTCAGTTACATGTTCATTTTCAGACACAGCCAGTGACTGGTTAACATCCTGTTCTTTAACGAATATGAAGTGGGAGCTTGGATAAGCTCCTAGAAAGGATGCCTTGCCACAAGGAAGATGTCAAACAATAGTATTTTTGTGCATTTATCTTAGCCATGTATTCCTTTTGAGTCCATCTGTTCTGTTTTCTAAGAACATGCCCAATTTTTGGCAGTACTTGGAGGAATGAGGTATTCTAGTGATTATATTCCACTGACCTCCAGTTAGGATGTGTAGCTATATCCATGATTACCTTCCCTTTGGGAAGTACCTTGTATTTCCAAACTGCTAAATCCATCTACTCCAAAATTTTGGAAGCTTGAGCACATGAGGGAAACAAAACACCTATATGAACAAGCACACCTAAGAGACATTTCCAGCTTCTTTTAAGTCTATGGCATCCAGGACAACTTCCTGTGACCTATATAGCAGTCTATACAGAGACAGCGAGTCAACTCCACTATTAGCATCCTCATTAGACTCAGCAGAGAGGCTGATTCCTCTCTAGGTTGACTTAAAGGTATGCAGACAAAGAAATTGTTTGCTGTACTGTTTCTGGGATGTTGACAAAAGAACATGAGCAGCTGTAGGAACTAACCTACTTTTAAATGAGCCCATCAATAGCTGCAAGGAGAAAAGACTCACTTTATGCAGTCACACATCTTGGAGTAAATATGCTTTCCTCTAAAAAGGCTAGACAGTGTCTATGGAGCAGGCCTTGATCTGCAGTGCTTATAGACTTTCACCTCTCAAGTACTGACGAAAACACATTCCCTTTACTAAAGCAGAGAACAATAGGGTATTTCTACTGTGAAGTTTATCTGAACTAGGTTATTCCCCAAATGCATATTTAATGACAGATATGGGCAAAAGAAGGAAGGGAACACAGATAGCTAAGTTGCACTAAACTTCAGAAACAATAAGGCTGCCATGCACACTTTGTTCACTTCAGTAATGATGGAAGCAGGAAAATGTGCTCTATACCCAGTAAATACCAGTAAAACCTCCTAAAAGGCACATCTAGATTTTCTAAGACATATTAAGCCATTGCACAATTCATTTATTTAGCAAAACTTCCAAGTCTTTAAGTCATCCTATAAAGGCTCTGCAAAGTAGTAGTGTACATCTTTGTGAAATATTTATCAAATCTTCCTGGAAGTGTTGTCATACTGTCTTTGTAAGTAATTTCTACTTAGAATGCAAGAACAGATTATATAGATATGCATTTTTTCTCCAGCATTTTCCACGGTTATACAAGTCAAAAGCAGCTAAGTTCTCTGATGACATAAATAAACAAGTCATATCAGCGTCACTTTATCCACTTACAGACAGAATTTGGCTCAGATATTTCTGAAGCAGAATCTGCCATAAGTGACTAAGTAGCTTTCACACTTTTCTTTCTCTAGAGCCTTTAAGTATTGACATCAACTTAGTAAGACTAAAGCCTTCAGATTCTCTTCAGGACTTGAACCAAGATCACCTCCACTGTTAGGTGGTGACATATATACATATATATATAGTCGTCTTTTATGATCCAGCCTGACCCAAGAGCTCTTCCTCCAGGCTCCTTGCGGCTGGAATGCTGCCTTCCAATCTGCCTATCCAAGGTCTTGGGAAAAGAAAATACTTAAAATTACTTTAAATATTCACTTACATGTCCTCAAGGTGACAAGATTGCTAAACATGGTCTATGCAACTTCTTCCTGAGTCATGCTGTTCCACTGGAACGTGCTCTTCAAAGACGGCATTTAGCATTTCAGAGAAATACTCTGGAAATCCGTAAGAGAGGTACACTCTGTAAATGCAACTCAAAGAGGAGCTGCTATGGTCTTTCAGCAAGGAACATTGTTAACATTTTATCCTTGGGTCTAGGCTTAAGAACAGGGTTTGGAGGGCATCGAAAACGAAAACAGTAGCACTAATTCCCCGTAATTTTGAGGACTTCATCATTAACTTTTGTTTAGACTTCCTGCTATTGCTGCCACCCTAAAACGTAACAATAACATCGCATCCTAACAGTAAGAATTAGCCTGAGAACAAATTTTCTGGCTGCTGAACTATATGGATATAAGAAATACAGGACCATAGGAAGAAAACGCCAGCTCCTGCAAATCAGGAACAGCAAGTTGCACCAACATTTGCACCTTCTAAGACCCTCCATGATCAAAGACAGAACCAATAGTGCCTCTATCTACTACAGAACATTTCCTAACCAGATTGCTAAACTAACAAGACAAAGCATCCCTGAGAGCCATCCTACTCTTGAAGGACAGAAAAGCACACCAATTAAGTTTGAGGCAGGAGCAACCAGAAATGAAGGGTTTGCGTTAAGTTACTGGCACATACTAGCTTGTCACTGAAGTAATAGTAGTTGCTTGCGCTCTTTCCATTTCAATTATGCCTTCCCCATCCTAGCAGCAAGTTATTCTCCCATTCTTTCTGCACTCCCTAACTAGCTCAACATGCCTGGATACATTTGATCATGGATACCACCACCCTTTTAAACATACACATTGACCTAGACATGGACATGCCATAGCCAGGCATTCTTTAGGAAGGAAAGAATTTTCAGCAACTGCCTCCAAGACCTCCTATCCACTACTCTTAACTCAGTACCTCAGAACTCACATTACTGCTTCAGTATTTGTGACAGGCACTTGTTTCCTCAATCTATTTTAATTAGAACTACACAGTGCCACAAGTTACCAGTTTAAAAATCAGGGCATCACAATATGGTTTGGATCTTTCTCAGCAACTGAAAGAATGATTTCGCAGAATAGCTTAACTGGAAATAACACAAAGTGCCAGCAAGCCATCTGTTCTAACCTCTATGTTAAAGTTAACAGCTATTTTGGATTTCAACAAAGGAAGTCAGCTAAAACTATTAACATTGGGGGGTTTTCCCCCAGGGAGTCTAAGCACCCACCATTTTTATTAAATGGAACAGGAACAACAATAACTGAAGATCCCCGAGGAAAGGGTGGAAAACAAAAATCTGGGACACAAACAGCACTGTGTTGCATAGTGATGCCAGTGACTTATCTCCTCACACAGAAGTCAAGCCAGACCTTTCCCAGTTTGTCAGAACCTGCCACACAAGCAAAGCAGGCGCCACCACGAATACACGCAGTGACTGGCTGCAGATTGAGGACATGCTGAACCATATAACACTGCCAGCAGCCCCCAGCACAGCTGGGTCTCTAGTACATTTTTGGGATGAAGTATCAGTTAGCTGGTCTATGCTCAAGATTAATTCTAGGGATGGATACAATACTTGAAGACCTAAGTTTGAAATTGAGGCTAGGAAGGGAAAGGCAGTGTTAAGTAAATTATTCAAAAGAAAAAAAGCAAAGTGACAGCATTTTCTACTTGTAGTTAAAAAGACCAGGAGTTTTATAAGGGGCTCTTCTTTTTTCTTTTGGAAGCTTTAGCTCATTCTTATTAGCTAACAAACCTGTTCCTCCTCCACATTTCCCCTTTCATGAAGGGGCAGTCTCCCAAACCAAAAAGCATGACACCAGGTTTGATCCTACTCTGATTTGAGGATTTATTTCCAGCATTGACAGGGCTGAAATCTCTTGAGACATTAGCCTTCTGGCATCAGATGATGTCAACTACTGCTGCTATGCAAACCTTGAGATTTTGACCAAAAGACTTCACTCAGCAGTTTTGGTGCTAACCAAGGGTAATTTTTATCTCAGTCTCATGAAAACCTCTCCCTTTTAAGCTCAGAACCTAAAAAGAAAGGATTGTTACACAAAACACATTTGAACTGAGAATACAGTTTTTGTTAGTGTTCTTTCTGACCCTATCTTTCTTCTACTACATTAGAGACTGAAAGGCTATCACTGCAAGGGTCAGCTATCTTCACCTCTGTGGAGATCTTTCCCCCAGCAGGTATGGATCCAAACTTTTGGGTCAGAACAGGGTCCAATGAAGGAACAATGATGCCAGCACAAGTATGTTTAGCATGACTCTGATGATATATGCAGTCAATCTACAAACTAGAATGATAAGAGCTTAGTTATAAACAGTGCAGTAGTTCCCACAGCTTGGAATCTGAGTAGTCAGAAATGAAAATATCAGAGAGGGTACATGTTTCACACATATCAAATCACGACACTAACTGAACTTCTGCCAAACCAAATCACCATGCAGCTAACTGCATGCAGCACCTATCATCATGATCAACAGAATGAAAGGGCAGCAGCAACCTCTTCTCCATGTATTACCACAAGGAACTATTCAGAGCAGGATCACCTGCCTCAACAGACATCTGCATTATTTCTGTCATCCAGAAATCAGATTCCTTTATTCCAAAGGAAATATAAGTACCTGAATTAAAAGGTCATCAACTTAATTCTTTTCCAAACCAATATTAAAACACTAATCCCAATTCAGTCTGTTACAAAGCATATTACTATAAAGTAATGATATGTAGAAATAAGCCAAAGGCAGACAAATTGAATGACTGAATGATGCTGAAATAGAATCAGACCATGAAGCTTATGATTTACAACCTCATCTTAGATATGCTTATGAAGAAGAATCTTCAATAAAATGTATGAATTCTTCACAGAGCCACATAACAGTGACTTTTAAACATTTTACAGGGCCTAGCTATTTCTAGGGGTAGACACAGCTTCAACTGGCACGTCTGTCAGAAGCATGACTGAACTTTCGCTGGGCTCCAGTGCTGGCTCCACTTTTCTCCCCCATCCCAAGCTGCTGCCTCAGCTAGGTTTCTGCCTGGCCATTACACAAATTTCAGTACACTACACCAAGTGCAGCAGCACTCTCCTGCGTTTATTTTTTAACGGCAAAATGAAGGAATTAAACATTACCAAAAAAAAACAATCAAAGACAAGCAGCCTTGGTACAGGCAAAACTATCAGCTCAGCTGACAGCAATCATCGCATCCCATTCTGAGATGCAAATGTTGAATTTCATATCCTAGTTATTCATAACCATTAACCTCCTTTTTTTTTTTTAAAGCCTTGCTGCTCTGCTACACAGGCAACCTGGCTGTTGAGGCCTGCAGACAGAGGTATTATAATGGCTCCCCTGGCAAACCAGCACTGAAACTTGCCACCCGAGCCAGACCACGGAGATCTCCTGTATGAGATGTATGTCACTGCTGTATGTCACGTCATGTCATTTCACCACTCTCTTGGAATTCGCTCCAGCCAAAAGCCATGCAAGAAGGGTTAGGGACAGCTGCACAGAAAACCTTGCACTCAGAGGGAATCCCAGTCCCACTCCCCTTCTGCACAGCTCAGCGCAGCTCAGCGCCCTGAGCAGCGGCTTTCCCCACCGGCGCGCGGGGACGAGGAGCCAGAGCCACGGCGGGGCCAGCACAGCCCACCCTGCTGCGGTCACAGCGGTGACCCCGCTCCGC
>NW_008675703.1:0-16799 GCF_000695815.1 Acanthisitta chloris
TGGGAGCTGGGGAGGCTGCACGGAGCGAGGCTTGGGGTCTCGCAAGGAGGGTGGGACCAGCCTGTCCCGAAATGAGCGCTGAAGGGGTTGGCTTTGCGTGTCGCTCTCAAAGCAGCTGGGCCTGGAGTCGGCCAGGCATTCACTTTGGAGAGTCAATCTGCTGGAAGGCAGGAGGGCTCTGCAGAGGGACCTGGGAAGGCTGGAGAGATGAGCTGATTCCAATGGGATGAGGTTCAACAAGGCCAAGTGCTGGTCCTGCACTTTGGCCATAACAATCCCATGCAGTGCAGGCTGGGGACAGTGGCTGGAGAGCAGCCAGGCAGAAAGGGACCTGGGAGTTTGGATACACAGGAAGCTGAACATGAGCCAGCAGTGTGCTCAGGTGGCCAAGAAGGCCAGTGGCATCCTGGCCTGGATCAGGAACAGCATGGTCAACAGGACCAGGGAGGTGATTCTGCCCCTGTACTTGGTGCTGGTGAGGCCACACCTTGAATACTGTGTGCAGTTCTGGGCCCCTCAGTTCAGGAAGGATATTAAGGTGCTAGAGCAGGTCCAGAGAAGAGCAACAAGGCTGGTGAAGGGACTCGAGCACAAGTGCTACGAGGAGAGGCTGAGGGAGCTGGGGGTGTTTAGCCTGGAGAAGAGGAGGCTCAGGGGTGACCTTATCACCCTCTACAGCTACCTGAAAGGAGGTTGTAGTCAGATCGGGATTGGTCTCTTCTCGCAGGGAACTAGCAGTAGGACAAGAGGGCACAGACTCAAGCTCTGCCAGGGGAGGTTTAGGTTGGATAATAGGAAGAGATCACATTTTGTGATACTTATGTCCTTGGCTGAGCAAACAACATCTTCAGAAGTCAGTGAGATTAAAGAAATGAAAATAGCACACAAAACTTGAAATAAAGTTGAATCAAGGTATGAAGTAAACTGTCATACTTTAATTTGCCAAAGAGTGACTGTAATAGATGTGCACACGTGTGCATATGTGTAAAGTTATAATAAAATAATAATCTGTCGCTTTTCTTGCAAGATCTTGGCATTGCATACCCAGTATGACAGTGCTGTTGCCCTTTATGTGTCATTGTCCTTAGCAGTTCCCATTTTAAGGTGACTTTCTGTATCGTGTGCACTAAAAGATTGGCAGAACTTTTCTAACTGCTCCTCTGCCTTTACTTCCTGTTTAATTAAGAACATAAAGCAAAATACAAGTATTTTACCATTATTAAGGCCATAGTCTAGATCCCAGTTCCTTGCAAGGGAAGGAAGGGAATTAATTAAACGAATCCCGGTCTTAGGCGTGGTGGGATAAGGCTCTTTCATTTTTAGCTTAATCTATTGGAATTGGTGAGAGAACAAGTGAAAGAGGAGAATGTGGCTCTTGTGTGCTGTGACTGGGATGGAGGAGCAGTCCTGTCTCCTGCCCAGGAATGCAGTGTGGCTGTGTAGGTCTGATTCACAGCTTGGTACTGACTCCTCTGCAGAACCTCAAGACTTGCCTCGAGAAGTCTTTGCTGTTGATCCAACCAATACGTGTCAAACTCCGAGCACAGAGGTTCTCTACAGATGCAGGAAATGCAGGTATTTTGTATTTATAATAAATATGTATTTTTATATGTGTATAAAATACTCATTATGTTTCTCCTTAAAATATCACTGTGAAATCCACTCAAGAATAGCCCATGTAAGTCAGTGGGCATGTCATGATTGTCAGGTCAGGGATGAGCTCTTGCCTAAGCTTCCACAATGTGTGTGCCAAAAAACCATCAAATAAAAGTACCATGTACAAGTCCTTTTGTTCCTTGGAGTGGTGCAGTGTTTATGCTGCCTAATCTGCCGTGTTCTATGGGCAGGCATAATCACACTTGGCACTGTGGGGTCCTTACTCTGAAACCTTCACTGAGTTTGTTTTTTGACAATTGGTTTCTCCAGAAGAGACTTCGGGAAAATTTTGGGGTTCACTGTGTTTTAACTTCCTTTTTTGGGTTGCATAAAATGAAATTGAATGATCCTGCTGTGTGCTAGGTGTAGGCTTCTTCAAGTATATGGTTTAAAAACAGATCTGTGTAAAAGACAGCATACAGCTGTGGGGCAGAGCCCTGAACCACAAAAATCCCAAAGTTTGTCCAGCAGCCACCCTGAATGGAGTCAGTGCCCAAACCTTCTAGACTAACTTTAAAAAATGTAGAATTTTTACTCGTGTTTGGTTACTTACTGTCAGGAGGTTCATGTCCCTGTTTTCTATTGTCTGTAGACTTGTCCGGTTTTAAAAACTGACATTTATTTTACCTTCCCCCCCCGCCGTGTCACGGAGGACAGACGCGCTCTGTTCCGAAGTTCCAGCATTTTGTCCCACGTGGAAGGGAGTGGACCGACAGCCTTTGCCCACAAGAGGATAACAGACTCTATGCAGCTTTGTGGCAATGGCCATGAAAAGTGCACCTCTTACTTCATTGAGCCTGTGCAGTGGATGGAGCCAGCACTGCTTGGAGTGTTGGAAGGACAGGTGAAGCAGAGCATGTACTAAAGCATGTGCTAAATTTTTTGGATTTCGTTTTTTCTGCAAAGGCAGAATAAACTGCATCTGTTCCCTGAAAGTAAAGCCCTCGCACAGGGACCTAGGTCTCCCACCCTTTTTGTCCTGAATTTTGCGGCTTGGGGACAGATTCTTAAATACCCTTTTACAAGGAAAGGAGCTGCTGCTCTGGTTGGGCTGGGAACACCAGCCAGGGTGTTGGGCAGGGTTTATCCACTCTTTTAGTATGAGAAACATTTGTGGCACTGAAAAAACTGTTGTGGTCTCAGGCTGACTGAGCCCTTCTGGACCCTGGTAAAACTGTCCTGGGAACTACACGAGCTGCATTTTCCCCACCCTCCCTTCTGGCAGCACAGCTGCCTGCTGCACCCCAGAGCTAAAAGGCCATCCTAGTTGAGCTTTTTGGCCTGCTTTTAACTAGATTACACCTGTGCACACCTTAGACAGAGTCCTGTGTTTTTCTTGCAGCTGCTGTGTCCCAAATGCAGATCGAAGCTGGGCTCCTTCAGCTGGAGGGGTGAGCAGTGTTCCTGTGGCTGCTGGGTGACACCAGCCTTCCAGATCCATAAAAGTCGAGTGGATGAAGTGAGGACACTGCCAGTTGGTAACTTCCAAACTGCCAAACCCTGAACTCATCACTTCACTCCAGGGATTTCTTAATATCCACAGAGAACTACTGGCTAGTCTGTGGTTCGCAGGAATGGAGCTTGTGACTTCCACCCCTTTGTGAGGTTGATGGAATTTCCTGAACACCTTCAGCTTGCTGTAACTGCTTATAAAATAGCAGAACATTTCTTCCAAAGAGGTTTAACACAGTGGTCAAATGAACCCGAATGTGGTATTTTTAATATGTTCTTAATTTATCTGTTGCTGTTTTAAATAAGGAGTTGAAACCTTCTGTAGAGGAGTTGCTGTGGCCAGCAGTGCTGCTTATCTTCTTATCTGTTTAAAACACAGCTGAGATTTTAGGGTGTATATTGTACAGCATGAGGCACATGGCAGGAAAATATTTTAGGGCTTAGCAAGTGCCTTATAACGGTACAATTAAAATTGTTGCATTAGCATGTATGGCAGCAAAAGGCAAGCTTACAGTTACACTTTTCTTGTAATAAAAGTAACCCTAAAAATGCCTCAAGAGTTATTTCCTACATTATAACTTTCACATAATGTCTGAGGAGATTACACAGGCTGTACTGGAATGGGAGACCTGAAGTAAAGCATCCCTGCCCCACCACTGCTTACAGTCTCAAAGAAATCCCTAAAATGATGAAGTAATTTTTAAGCAAGCTGTAAGTTTCCATGATTGTCTGCTGTGTACATCACCGTGGCACAGGTTTGGTTTGACCTAAGAAAATGGGACAAATAAGACCTACTTTAAATCAAATTTATTTTCATTGACTTCAACAATTTTTTAAAATTTTTTTTTAAACGCAGTTTCCAGCAACGTACATTATGAAATATACAAGATAAAGTAGGTGGTGGGTTCTGCCCATCTTGTAATTCCTCCCACAGCTGTGGAGGGAAGACTTGCAGGACACAGTGAACATCAGAATCTCAACACTGAAAACAGACACAAAACAAAAAAGACGAAAATATATATGAAACTGTTTGAACTGGTCACACTTCAGGGCCAGGTACAGCACAATAAATATTAGAACTGCATTATCTTAGACATCTTCTGTAAAGTTTATAACATCCTCTATTTAAAGAGATAAGAACATCTGGTTTCTAGCATGAAATGCTACATTGTACAGTGGTGAAGGGTATGAACAATGAGCCACCCAGCAAGGGCTTGGATGGTGACTACTCATTCACACATGCTCATTGATAAAATAAGCAGCATACACCAAAAGCTTAGTGAACTGTAAACTTAAGCATTCACTACCAGAATATCAGCTGGAGGAGCAGTTTCTTTTGGGAGAACCAAAAATAGTTAATCCCTTTAAGCTTCAGCTGGGCTCTTCTGTGACAAACAGCGAGTTGATACCATAATGGAAGTGGCAGCATTTGGTCCATAGCCCAAGACCCCTTTGTGTCACTGCTGTTCAAAGCTGGCAGCTGGTGGAGATACTTCAGTGCAGAATTAACGCTCACGTAGGCACAGTGTCACCAACAATGGGTACTGGCGCATGACTGCAACAAAGCAGTAGATGTCAGCTGGAACTCAGCTGGGCACAGGATGCTGCACAACCAAGCAGCACTGGATGCCACCTGATGCAAGCAAGAGGGAGAGACTGGAGAAGATGCCAGCATTTCTCTTTCTCTCTTGCTCTGCAGCAATGGGATGAGTGCTGGGCTCAGGGAGTTGGACAGAAAGGCTGCACTCTGCTCATTCTAGCTTTGCCAATAAACAAGCCCAAGACTGAGCACTTTCAGCTGCTTGACAGAGTGCTTCCAGAGCACAGAGCAAAGTATCAGTCACTGGTTTCTCTTGCATTGTCATCAACAAGGCAAGAGGAGTAAATGCATCTTGTACTCATCAACCTTTCCCCATTCATCCCCTGCCTCCAGTTCAGCATCATACATTCCTCTTACACAGGAACTGGGGACCTTCTGTGCCACCACCAAACAGGCCCCATGAGCACAGGTGGAGGAGGAAGGCTAAAAGCACATGCTTTCCTTTCCTTGGCATGACCTGGGCATTGGACTGCGAGGTAACTGCACTGGCAGACAGAGCAGCACCAAGGATGGACTGTGTCCTGATCCACACACATGGCATCACTGTAACTTGCTGCCTATGCACTGCAGTAGATGGCAGCAGTCACAGGCTTCACAAACTAAAGCAACTGAGTATCAGGAAATTTTATGGGGCAAGTGGGAGCCAAGAAGGTAAAATTCTGCTGGAAGCTGAGCACCTATGGCTTTGATTTTAGCTGTATTAAGTACGAAGATTTCTCCAGTGCACCAAATTATACTGGTCACTTTCACATGCTCATCTTCTAGTGAGTTCCTTCTTAGAGAGAACCGTAACTACCACATTTCAGTACCAACAGACTCAGCTGAGAGACTCAGAAGTGACAGAGTAGTGAAGAACTTTTGGTTGTATCAGCGTCGTCAGAATATTGTCAAAAATTCTGTTTGAGAACAGGGAGTTCTATGATAGTTGCTTAGCAAAGTGCCAGGTGTAAATGCCCTTACCACTGCCAGCTCACAATGTACCGCATGACTGCATGAAGACCTACACCTCCTCTGCCAGTACAGCTCAACTGGTTATATCCCTAAGTGAAAGACTGGTCACCAAGAGAGCTGGGAGAGGAAAAGTGAATTTTTTTCCCACCCTAGAAGTGTACAACAGCATTTCCTCATTCAGCCAGGCCCATTCACACATCACGCACCATTTCAGACACACAAAGCAATGCCAAATACAAACTAAGAGGAATGTTTTGTAAAGACACTCTCTGAGTATGAACAGGGAAAACATAGGGTTGTTTATCAACTCAAGTACTGTTCCATCATTCTTGTAAGGTAGGGAAGCAGAGGAGCTGAGATGAGAAACTGAGAGGACAAACTGGAGCGATCACAGAGGTCGAGTCTAGTCTTCCAGACTGCGAAATGCATTCTGCATGTCCTCGAACAGCTGAGCATAGTCCGCCTTGATTTTTGTTTCACCATCTTTGACAGGGTCCTGAAAGAATACAGCAAATAAACAGTTCCATCAGGAAAAGCCTTGGGTACTTAAGACAACCCTGCTTTGCCAGTGCTGTGACATCTAGACCTTGGGATTGACACTTGCTAACTGCAGGGCAGGCACTGTAGCTCTGTCTTTGCCTTCTGTCTAGTCTCACCAACAGCCACAAGGTTTAAATCTCATCTCACATTCAGTGAGCAGGCAGCAAGAACACTGGACAGAGAATTTTTTCTATGAGCAGTGGTTACTGAGTGTCTTGGTTAATGCTGTGTGATTCAGGAGCTGCAGGGATTAATGCCAGCTCCTGTCCCTGCACCAAACGCAGTAAGGATCTCTGACTCAGAAATGCTCTGCTGTACTCTTTGGGGTGCATCCTCTCTAAGTCACTCACTCAGAGGTTGCTTGGTTCAAATTAAAATCTGTTGTGCAATCATAAGAAGCTCAAAAATATCTTTGTATTCATGCTTCATTTTCTCAGAATAATTTTCACAAAAGACAAAGGCAAAAAAAACGTAACAATCAGTTTTGCTCTGAGGCTGCAAGGTTTTATCTGCAAGAAGCATTAACTGTCAGGCTGTGAAATCTGTTTGAGGTCTTCACCATTGCATTCTCAGTGCTGTTCCTCTGGGTCAGTGCAGCTCTCAGGAAACAGAGGCATTGCATGTGTGGATGGACTATTTCTCACTCACATCGTCTGTCCAAAGTACCCAGATTGCAGGACACAGGACATCTAAATTCTCACGCCTTTTAGACTGTAACCCAGGAAAGATGATTTTCCTTTCAGAACTATTAAAGGGCCAGCTCCACTTAAAATGTACTGAACCTCTGGACTCTCTTTTTCAGCTATGCTGTCCACTGCTCTGCTGTACACCAGATGTACGCTGATGGCCAGGGCTTGTAGAAAGCTTTTTAAATCTCCTATGTCTATCTATGTAACCAGCTCTCCAAGAAGCCCATGGCCCCAAGGTCTATCTTATGTTTCTGTTACTTTGAGAATATGTACCAGGGATGTACTTACTGCAGAAACAAGCCAGCATACTGCAGGAAGAGAATACACTGGCATGCCAGAACACTTAATTCGAAACATGATTTTACCTTATGGTACTTGTTTTTGAAAAATTTTCAATACTCACTTATGTAAGTTCCAACAGAGTAAGCATTATATTTCATAGAGGATATTCCTTAGCTAATTCAAAACCAGCCAGTATCACAGGTTACTACTGTTCTACCAGTAACTGGTACACCAGCATGCTCTGGATGAGTTTTAGGAAAGCTGCACCCTAAAACAATGGCTACTGAAGTTACCCAGAGCAGGTGCTCCAATCCACTTGTGTTTTCTTTAGCTGATGTTGAAGTTACTCCTCCCTTCCTCTCCCCCTAGCTGCCTGGCTTCAGTCCTGAAGCCAAACACAGGGCACATCATGTATTACTGCAGGTTAACATTTCTTTTCTTAAATTCCATTTCAAATAGCTCGATGAACATTTCTATCATTCACTTTTTAGCACATTACTGAATTTCAACTTTAGGCTGCTTTTATCTAGTAGCCTCCTTATAATATTTTAACAGAATTTTATGACAAAAACCCCAAAGCAAATAGGAAAGGTGCTTGTACTATTACCATGACTATATGTAACATAAAAGAGACTACTGAAGATCATAGAATCACAGGATTTCAGGGCTTGGAATGGACCTTACAGATCTAATCACAAACCCCCTGCCATGGGCAGGGACACCTCCCCACTAGGATCAGGTTACTCATCCAGCCTGGCGTTGAACACTGCCAGGGTTGGGGCATCCACTTCTTCCCTGGGCAACCTGTGCCAGTGTCTCACCACCTTCACAGGAAAAAAGGTTTTCCTAATATCTTGCCTAAATATCTAGCCTAAATATCTAGCCTATTAGGTTGGGTCAAAAGAGACAAGGAAGAATTAGAAGTTGTCCAGGCATCAAACAGGACATGCCTCTTTCAGATACTGAAAGGCTGCTATGAGGTCTCCACACAACCTTCTCTTCTCCAGGCTGAACAGCCCCAACTTCCTCAGCCTGTCTTCACAGGGGAGATGCTCCAGTCCTCTCATCAACTTTGTGGCCTCCTCTGGACTTGCCCCAGGAGTTCCATGGTCTTCTTATGTTGAGGGCACCTGAACTGCACAAAGTATTCCAGGTGGGGTCTCATGAGAGCAGAGCAGAAGGGGAGAATCACCTCTTTTGAGCTGCTGCCACACTCCTTTGGATGCAGCCCGGGATTTGGTTTGCTGTCTGGGCTGCTAGTGCACACTGCTGGCTCATGTGAGCTTCTCATCCACTGTCACTCCCAAGTCTTTCTCCTGGTTGCTGGTCTCAGTTAATTCCCCACCCAACCTGTAGGTGTGCCTGGGATTGCTATGGCTCAGATGTAGGACCTTGCAGCTTTCTAGACAGCAGAACTGTAAAACAGATGAGCTATTGCAAAAACAACCTGCCAAGAAAATTTATTTCATTTTGGATTCATTTGTTGGCTCCCATCAAAGAGACAGACATTTTCAAAGCACTATCATAACTTCAGGGTGTTGTGTCTTTACATTCCCACACATCAAACTCAAAATAAGCTCCTGGAGTAATGTTGGAATAACATGTTGTCAAGTCTATAGGATTACGATCTCACAATGGTGAGTGGCATAAAAATATATACCTGTGGCGTTGCCAGGGCTGTGCAGTCAGTACCACCTGACCAGATAATCTGCACTGACCATTCCTGTGTGCACAAACCCGTTCTTTGTTGTACTCAAAATGATGGCAAAGAGTCTCTCTTCACTGACGTCTATCTACGGCCCTTCATCATCACTTCTGACTTACAGCCTTTCAGAAGTACTGGAAGCTCTCAGAAAGCAGAGTAACCCCCTTCTTTATAAACATACCTTGAACTTCATGGAGGTAAGTCTGTAAAGGATTTCGCTCATGTTCTCTCGAATGATGGACCACGTGATCTTGTTGTCACTCTGAGCTGTGGTTTCTACAGCACGGCGTGCCATGTCATAAAATGCAATCATATTGGAAAGCATTCCCACTGTTTTATAGAACGGGCAGAACCTGATGGAACAGAAGACGACCTGTCAGGCACCTTGGAACAATTAACAGGACTAGCCTTTCCTCCTGCCTTCAGAACAACTCTGGACTCTCACTTGCCAGGAAGAGTGCCAGCCTGCTTTACTCCTGGTATTTTTAATACATTCTGTCAAAGGAGAGGGGCTGCCTCCAATGGGCTCCACATTTTTAAAAAGGCAAATTATAGGCTGAGACAGTAATTCTGAAGCGAGGCTTCTGAAGCAGCAACCAAACACTGGACAAAACAGGAGAGGACAGGCACCACTGCTCTACAAGTCTCACACTTCAATTTGTGCCAATGCTAATGAGGAAAGCAAAACAACTGAGCAGCTAATGGAACTCCTCCTTCCTGTTTTGTCCATTGAGGGAGCAGGCTTCCTCCAAACAGGTTGGGATGACCTGACAGCTCTCCAATTTCTTTGCTCACAAGAAAGGGAGTGTTTCTATAACAAGAGCATGGTGCACCCAAAAAGCTTCAATTTTAAAGGGTAGATGACTGCTGTGAATGGCACCTCATTATTATTTTGTTAGTTCCTGTGCTTCCCTATTCCATACATGCATACCCACCATGGGAACCTACTCAAATGCACACATCACTACAAAATGATGTATGTCTACATTTTTAGTGATGAAGTACTCAAGACTTCCTGATTTACCTGGGCTGGGGAATGAGATGAAGTACAAAAAAGCCCCTTGTCAGGCTGTTAAGGCACAAGGATAGCATGGAAAGAAGCAAGGCATACTGGGGAAAAGACCAAGTAAGTTTTTTTGAGAGATCAAACTTATTCAAGAATTCTGCAATAGCAACTGAAAACAGATTATTGCAGTCCCCCATGCATTGTTGGAATAAACAGGATGACTTTGGATGTTGCCTGTGAAACTAAAGCTGTCCTCTCCTCAGGAGGACAGGATACCACAAACTTTGCCTAACTGAACAACAGATGAGGGCCTGAAACCCTGAAAGGGTGTGATGCATTCTGGAGAGTATGCATTGGGCAAGACAATATGAATGCACTGTTCAATGGCCTACCTAAGCACAGTTCTTTCATTTCTTAATGAGGAGTAACATTAATTTCTGCACTGGGCAGTTTCCAAGTAAAGTAAGTGTACAAATCCAGACCATACAGGATTTAGAGGGCACAGTGGCCAATCACATCTCACCTGTCATAAGGTGTATAACCATTCTGTTGCAAAAAGTCATCTTTTATCAGCTTGGCAACCTCCAAGGTAATTTTATCTGTTTCTGCCAAAGAAGCCTAGAAAAGGTAAACAGTTAGTTTAGTACTCAAGTCCATGAGGACACAGTATATCCTGGCCAAGCACAGCTATCTTTCAGTACCTCTCTTCTTCCCCCCCCTCTTAAGGCATCAAGCAGAACTGTCTTGTGGGTATTTCTTGCTCCCTGCTATAGAACAATGAATTTAACTGATTGCCAGATTAAGATGGGCCAAACAGTCAGTAAGTCTGCTTTAAGTCTATCTGCTGAGAAACAATGGAAAGGAAGTTTGCTTTAAGATAATGGAAAGGCCACCAGACACAGAAAATGCACATGGCTTTGCTATGAGACTAACAGAATTCAGAGCTAAAAAGAACAAACAAAAAATAAAAAGTTTCTGACAGTTTTCCCACAATTTTCCCCTTCTAAAGGTTTAATGCAGTTGTTAGCCAAGCCCAGAATGGAAGAAACTGCCAAAGATAGCATCTGAGAACAAAATTACCAGTTACAGTACTTCTGTCATGGGAATAATGCCTAGGCACAAGCACTGGCTTAACAATATCCCTTGCACACCAAGGAACCAACTCTCTGCTCTGTAAACTGGTCTTTTAAAACATGGTTTTGTAAATAGAGAACTGCAGAAGTCCCTAAGGCCCCTTGTCCTCGTCTTCTACGACACAGCTAGAGAAGAGAGCTCTATTAGGCAAGATCTGGTGAAAGGCCTCATCTTCACTGGGCTAGAACATCAATGAGTAGAGAGAGCACCAGGAGCAAACTTCCTTCAAATAACTGTTGTTAACACATGTTACCACACACCACTACTACTTTTTAAGTCAGCATAGCTCATCTGAACATCATGGGATCCAGTTACTGTCAAGTATGTGCCAGACACCTGCCAATTATCATACTGACAGGGCTAAGCTCAAACACAGTTTTCACTAGGTCCCTTCTGAGAGCTTTCAATGGAAATTTTCCTGTCCAAGTTTAGTTTTCTCTCCAAACACTGAGTCGAATAAAGGGAATTAAAGGAAATTAAGCCATATGTCATGTCAAAGGTTTCCATAGAGAAACCAGGTAATCACCAGTTCTTAGAAAAAGCAGACTTGGCTTCTGTTTCTACAGGCCAAATTGTAATGCCAACACCTCTGTTCTGCAGCTGCCAATGTGGCTTCTAAGAAACTGTTACAGTTCAGATGACTTCTACAGAAAAGATCATTTTGCATCATTTCTCCTACAAAGGATTGCTTCCAGTGGAGTACTACTGTACATTTCAGCAAAGGGCATTTCAGCAAGACTAGAACACTGAAGCAAGTGAAATTTAACTCCAGCATTAGGTGCCCTGCAATCTAATTTACATGAGAAGAGTAGCATCAACCCAAGGTTTAGCAAATCTAAAAAAAGTATTTGTCATGAGAAGTCAGAAAACATTTAAGTTGGAATAAAACACAGTTTGGGGCAGGAGCGTTTGACACCTCCCAGTTACTGTTTTTGCACAACGCAGTATTCATCAGGTCTGGTCTAAGACATGAAGACAAGCCTACACAAGCCATAAAGAAATGGAGGATGGCTCACTGACTCACCTTCCCCACAAGCTGCACAATCTCTGCAAGGTCCTCTTCCTCCTGTAGGATCTCTTTGGCCTTTGTCCTGAGAGGGACAAACTCTGTAAAATGCTTGTCGTAGTACTCGTCCAGGGCACGTGTGTATTTGCTGTAACTGATCAGCCAGTTGACAGATGGGAAGTGCTTGCGTTGTGCCAGCTTCTTATCCAGGCCCCAGAAAACCTGTCAGAAGCCAGAAATATCAACCACTGTTCCAAATCAAAAGTGAGTGAAATTAACTGAAGCAATTTAAAAATATATTTAAAAATCCAAGAAAGTTTAAGGGAACACAACATGGTAAAGGCTATCACAAATGGAAGCCTTAGAGAGAGAAAGCAAGCCTTCCTCATGTTAATTTAACTCTAACAGTGACCTTCAAATACACTTCTCAAAAAACAATGCATCTTTTAAGCTGAATTCAGACTTACTCAGCTTGAGACTGTTCAGGAAGGAGCAGTCAGCCATAACAAAGGCAATGTCAATACTGGCACGTAATTAAAGTTAAAACCTATTAGATGTAACTGATTTTCCGAAAACAGGACTGCGAACAGTTGCAAGACACTCTTCTCCCAGTCAGCTTCCCTGAGGATTTTTCTGTAGTTTCAATGCAACTATATACGCTTTCCATCTCAGTTGGGAACAGACACATTTGAAGCGCAGCCCAATGTGCAGCAATCAGGAAGCACAAAGATATTCCTGAGCAGTCAGCCTTGGGAGGAATTGTGACCTTCACTCCTCCTTTCAAAGTCATGTCAAACACATGAGTTCAGAAAGCATCTCATAAGGTCACCTCTTAACTGTTAGAAGATTTTCCAAAGCACCCTGCAAAGCTGCCTGTGTCAAATCAAAGCTCTCTCAACCAACCACTGGCACAAATGCTGTGAAGCACAACCATTTTGAGCCTAACAAAGTGGACAGAGCACCTGCAACGTTGTGGGACGTACCTGAACAATGCCCAGTGTAGCAGATGTGACAGGATCAGAGAAGTCACCACCTGGGGGAGAGACACTGAGCAGGAAGAGATAAGTAAACATCAGAGTTGCTTTCACAGTTCAAACTGAAGAACTGAACATATGACTGCACAGCTCAGTGATCACAGAAACCAGAAAAGCCAGTATGATTTCAGGTAACTGTTTGCAGAAAGTGTTTGATGCATACCCACACAGGTGTACTATCAAGCATACCACAAAATACAGTTACATCAGTTACTGACTGACAGTATCAAGGTGTCATTTCAGTCACTTTAGCTCCAGGTAACTGCTCCAGCTTGGATTAACAAACCTGTCTTAACTGGAACAGATTCCACAACTATGCTGATAGAACATCACGGAACATAGTGCAGTGATTATTTTACAGAAACCAATATACCTATTTGAAATTGTTTCAGGTATTCACCTAGGTGATAACTACTTCACCTTCATTTTGTGCTTGACACTCCAATATACACCTTTCCAGACATAAAAAAACCCACAAATCTTCCTACCTCAAGAGCACAATGCCCTTCTTTATATGCTGTGGACAGCAGAACTAAGCAGAGCAAAGAATGGACCCTAGATGTTCTTGCAAATGCCAGAGGCCCTCCTGAAAACATGTGGGAAATTCACTTTGCCCACAGCATGATATACAAACCAGTATCACCTAGAAGAATGCCTGGGGACCACATGCTTCTCACAGCCCATCACAGCCTGAGATAGACTGCTCCATGTAATTCCACTCAATTTGAGCACAAAAATAATGATTTGTCATGCCCCCAAGTGCACACACTGCTGCTCTAACTGCCCCTTCTTTCCTGCTCCAAGCATGGTTTGACATACTTTTCAGAGACAGCTCTAATGACATTCTTCCCTGAGACATTACCTCCAGTTGCTGCAAGTAACTGTGATTCCACATGTCTCAGAATTACCTGTCCATATTCATTCTTTCTGCCCCCACACACAATTTAGCAGCAGTTCTGGGTGAACACAGACTAAATATCTACCTACTCATTCCCATGTTTTTATGTTCTGCAGCTGCACAGAGCAACAAGACATCTTTTGTCTGAAAAATGGGTACTCTGACACGCAGACACACAGAAGAAGAATGCAAAGGCAAAGCAATTCAACACTCACGCTCCAACAATGCTGACACTGCCTTCCCTTTCAGGATTTCCCAGACACTTGACTCTGCCAGCTCGCTCGTAGAAAGAGGCTAGACGGGCACCAAGGTAGGCTGGATAACCACTGTCTGCAGACAACAACAAACAGAAATGGAGTCATAGGCCCAGATATTAAAGGATTTTTACAAGACCAGACTGAGAAAAGGCTACTCACCAGCTGGCATTTCAGCCAGTCGCCCTGAAATTTCTCTGAGGGCCTCAGCCCATCGGGAAGTAGAGTCTGCCATCATACTGACATGGTAGCCCATATCCCGGAAATACTCAGATAAGGTGATTCCTGGAAAAAGGACAATAGTGTGCTGCAGGACACCGATCAGAAAGTAACTCTGTGCTTGTATGTTGTCAGTAAGATGTAAATAAGCTAAACTATTTGACTACATTTTGATGGAAACAGACAATGGAAGTTAATAATTTCTTCCCACTTGATCATGTTCCTGCTGTCTTTTGCTCTGTTGTTGCTATTTATTTCTTCCCACTCTCCCCATTTTTGTTTATGAACCACTTTGGCTCATCTTACTTTCCTGTGGATTTGTTTGAAGAGACATAGCAATGTCACTGATGCTACTCTTTGCCTCACTGAAACCATGAACAAAGTCTCTTACTGTAAAATGTCTCCTTCCCTTACAAACTACCGGAACAAAACATGACCTTTTCTCACTGTCATATCTGAATTATTTAACAATTGTTTATAAAAAGGAATTTTAAAAAACCCTCTAAGAGTCTGCAAAGGAAAGAACTCAGAGTACTATTCCTGCCTGGTAAGTTGCTGCACTTGTCAGCCAAAAGCTATTCACAAACAAGAGCTTACAGAATGAACACATGGAGGAGAACTGTGAGAGCTGGTGCAGTAAGTTGACCTTACACATGAAATTTACTCAATGTTCAGTAATCGTAATTATATACAAGAAAGTCAGATTCAATTAAGATACTTGGGGCAGGCAAGGCCTGAAAGGGTTGATTTCTGAAACTAAGTAGGTTTCTTGGTAGTGGCCACCTCAGGAACTGAAAATACCAGAGCACAATTGCTTGCTCTACACATACTGCCTTTTCATCCTCCTGTAAATCTTACCTGTATAGATGGAGGCTTCTCTGGCAGCCACAGGCATGTTGGAAGTATTTGCTACCAGAGCTGTTCTCTTCATGATGCTTTCTACCTTGCCATCAACTTCCATTGTTAACTAAAATGCAAGAAAAAAAAAAACAAACTTCAAACTTTAACAATAGCAAGGGGTTTTTTGTTAATTTCTTTGTTGCTTTTTTATTTTTTACAGTAGTACCCGCCTTGTATCTGGATACTCTCCTCACAGCTATTCTACCAGGACCAGAGAGTAGATTCAAAATTTCAGGATACTATGTTGGTTGGAATTGAGTGCATCCTCAGCAAGTTCTCTGACGACACCAAGCTGCGTGGGGCAGTTGACATGCTGGAGGGAAGGGATGCCAAACAGAGGGATCTTGACAAGTTTGAGAGGTGGGACACTGCAAACCTCATGAAGTTCAACAAAATGAAGTGCAAGGTGCTACATCTGGGCCATAGCAATCCCAGGCACAGCTACAGGTTGGATGGGGAAGTAATTGAGACCAGCACCAAGGTAAAAGACTTGGGAGTGACAGTGGATGAGAAGCTCACCATGAGCTCAGACTATTGGGCTTCTCTCTCCTATTTTATGGACACTGTGGCACAACAAATTCACTAATATATAGTAACAGGCAGAAGGTTCTACTTCCTTCAGAATGTATTCCAAAGCTTGACATGTCAAACTAATAACTGGTCACTGTTTGTATCACCATCCTGCACCCTATAAATACAGATGCTGGATTTGCTATGCATGATTAAGTTACAGACATGACCAGTGAGAGGTAAGATGCTTACAGCTGTGCTAACTTGCACTCTGGCATTCATTTGGACTTTATTTTAAACAAGCCAGAAGGTACACTCAAAAACTAGGCCAGACGTTTATTGAGAGGCCACTGAAATTCTTGAACAAGCCAAAAGGGAAGCCAGAGCTTCAAGGCAGGAAAGAAGGCTATTTAAGTCAGTCTAGCAATATGATATTTTCAGAATAATCAGAGTGGAAAGGGACCCCTGAGGATCATCTAGTCCAACTCCTGGCCCTGCACAGGACATCCCTGATAATCACACCATGTGCCTGAGAGCATTGTCCAAACACTTCTTGAACTCTGCCAGGCTTGGTGCTGTGACCAATTCCCTGAGGAGCCTGTTCTAGTGCCTGATCCTCTTCACCCTCTGGGTGAAGAACCACTTTCTAATATCCAGCCCAAACCTCCCCAGACGCAACTTCAGACCATTCCCTCAGTGGATGCCAGTGAGAAGGGGTCCATGCCTGCCCCTCCACTTCTTTCCATGAGGGAAATTGCATACAGTGATGAGGTCTCCCCCTCAGTCTCTTCTTCTCGAGGCTGAACAGACCAAGAAACCTCAGTCACTCCTCATATGGCTTTCCCTCAAGGCCCTTCACCATCTTCACTGCCATTCTTTGGATGCTCTTTAACAATTTAATATCTTTCTTATATTGTTGTGCCCAAAACCGCACACAATATTCAAGGTAAGGCTGGACTGGAC
>NW_008675703.1:17024-35825 GCF_000695815.1 Acanthisitta chloris
GCTCCCCCTTGTGAGGAAGCTGTAGACTGCCATGAGGTGTCCCCTCAGTCTCCTCCAGGCTGAACAAGCCAAGTCACCTCAGGTGCTCCTCATATGGCTTTCCCTCAAGGCCCTTCACCATCTTCACTGCCATTCTTTGGATGCTCTTTAACAATTTAATATCTTTCTTATATTGTTGTGCCCAAAACCGCACACAATATTCAAGGTAAGGCTGGACCAGCACAGAGTAAAGTGTGACAATCACCTCCCTCGACTGGCTGGCAGTACCTTGCCTGATGTACCCCAGGACAGTTGCTCCTCCTGGCTGCCAAGGTACCCTGTTAACTTATATTCGTCTTGCCATTGACAAGGACCCCCCAGATCCCTTTCCATGGAACTACTTTTGAGCATCTCATTCCCCAGTCTGTACATACAGCCAGGGCTGCCCTGTCCCAGGTGTAGAATCTGGAACTTGCCCTTGTTAAACTTCATAAGGTTGGTGACTGCCCAGCTCTCTAATTTGTCTAGGTCTCTCTGCAAGGCCTCTCTGCCTTCAAGGGAACCAAAAGCTCCTCCCAATTTTGTATTATCTGCAAATTTACTTAATAATCCTCAAAGTCCTGCATCCAAGTCATGTATGGAGACATTGAAGAGCACTGGGCCTAAGATGGAGCCCTGCAGAACCTCACTAGTGACTGTTCCCCATCCTGATATAATCCCATTCACCATAACCCTTTGCACTCAAGCTGTGAGCCAGTTGCTCACCCATCACATAGTGTGTTTGTCCAGTTTTATGCTGGACATTTTGTCCAGAAGGATCTTGAGAGATGGTATCGAAAGCTTTACTGAAGTCTAAAAAGATTACATCCACTGGCTTCCCTTGATCAGCTTGGGTGGGTTACCTCGTCTTAAAAGGAAGTAAGGTTTGACAAGCAGGACTTTCCCCTCATGAAGCCATGCTGGCTGTGTCCAGTGACTGTGTTATCCTTCAGGTGTTTTTCAATACCTCCCAAGATAATCTTTTCCATGATCTTACCAGGTACAGAAGTGAGGCTAACACACCTCTAGTTACCAGGGTCATCCTTCCTGCCCTTTTTGAAAACTGGGACATTAACCAGCTTCCAGTCGAGTGGGACCACTCTGGATTCCCAAGACCGTTGAAAAATCATCGAGAGAGGCTTCACAATGACATCAGCCAACTCCTTAAGCATTCTAGGATGAATCCCATCAGGCCCCATAGATTTTTATGGATCCAGCTGGAGCAGCAGATCCCTCACAGCATCAGTCAACTGGGAGTATTCTGCTCTCACAGTTACTGTCCTCCAGCTCAGAGCGCTGGGCTGACATCAGTGTTGAAGACACAAGCGAAGAAGGCATTAAACATCTCTGCCTTGTCTATGTGCTGGTTTATGAGGTGACCATCCCGGGTCAATGTAACTTCTACACTGCCTTTTGCTATTAATGAAATCTTTTTTGTTGTCCCCCATAGTATTGGCCCAGCTTCACCTCCAATTGACCTTTGGCCACATGAATTTTCTCCCTGCAGTAGCAAGCTGCACATCTGTATTCCTCCCACATCACCTGACCCTGCTTCCACACCATCCGTTTTATTTGGTTACAATAACAGTATAACACCAAGTCTTCCCAAGAAGGTTTACTCTGCATGAAATCTCCATACTAACCTCAGGGAAATCTCTCAGTACTTCAGACATTTCATTTCCTCGTTCTCCACAGCCTACATAAATGATGACATCACTGTTGGAGTACTTTGAGAGAGACTGTGAGATCACAGTCTTTCCACAACCAAATGCCCCAGGAATCGCTGTTGTACCCCCTTGTACACACCTGAATAAAGAAAAAGGACTCTGATTTGCAAGGAACCCAAAACCAGCTCTCCCATCTTAGAATATGTTTTCCAATATAACTAATTAAAAGCAGAGTGACAAGCATCACATTCAGTGTTCTGGGTGAGATGAACAGAGGTATTTAATTTACTAAAAGCAAAAAACTGAGGGAATAAACTATCCTTTTCTTCTTCAACTGTATGCAGCAGTGCATTATAAGAATAAGCAGCATAATATTTAATATCAAAATAACTGCATTTGGTGTCTTGGAAATTAAGATGCTTAAATAAGCATTTTGTGTAACAGTTAAGTGCCACAGTTTTCCTAAGTGGCAACCTCAAAATCATTGGGAACTACACATCCTCAAGACCATGGAAAGAGATCCCACTCATGCATGCAAATGGAGATATCAAGCTTGAAAGTTCTAGCCTCTCTGCAAATTTGACATAAGTATGTTAAGCTTATCCATGTCCAGACTTTTCTAAATTAATGTACTAGAACCATTTTGTTTAACTTATCCCCCTTTTTCCACTAGTGGATTCACCTGCCAAATACAGAAATATGAGGAATTCAGCTAAGTATTTTTTGAGATTATGCTATGACACAGTGAAAGCTTGGTGTCCTTTAGCCCTTAAAAAGCCCTAAGGTTCTAAGGCCTCCTGCCTCTGCTTCTCCTTAAAAGAGAGATTTCTTACACAGCAGAAAGTAAGAGGTAGTACTTACGGGAAGAGGGCATCCAGCACCCGCTGGCCAGTTAGTAAAGGATGATTGGCTGGTAACTTCTCAGTAACAGGACGGACTTGACGTACAGGCCAGACTTGGACCATAGTGAACTTCTCCTTCACGCCTTCAAACTCCAGCTCTAAGACAACATCCTAACAGAGAGCACCAGACATCTGATGTAAGCATACAGATACACACTGGAGCCAACTACTCTGCACAACCAGGCCTTTGATACCATCACAGATCTTTTAGAACCTCACCATGCTATCATCCCCTCCCAAGGGAAAGCTCATTTGCATATTTGCAATACCACTGGGGGAAAACAATGCAAGATGCAGCTTACATTAAAAATACACTTTTGAAGAGCAGCTGAATTTCACATATTCATAAGACCCTGTAGATCCTCACAGAGGTCAGCAAGCATGGCATCCTGAAGTGCCATTAGGAGGCCATTTACACAGAGTAACTGCACAAAATAATAATGCAACCCTGCAGGAACGGTAGCAGAAGTGATCATTAACACAGACACCTTATTGCATGAAATACTTTCTAGCTGGCCTCATACAGAACAGAAAGAGCACGTCAACATGACAAAGGAGACATGGAATATATCAGCAACTGCTGTTTGGGAGACTTACTGAAGTGTCATAGTTTCCTGGAGGAGCAATGTATGTAACTGTACCCCTGTTCCGTGGGGGCAGCATGATTTTGTGTTTGATCAGGGAGTTTTCATTCACCACACCATAAATATCTCCACCAGTGATGTGGCTGCCAACCTAAAATCAGAATAGGTCTATTAGTCATAAGTTTTAAAAAAGAACCTTGACAAAGAAGTGTAAAAAATACTGTAGCTATTAAGTCTAGCACTGTGATTACTCCTTTTATAAATGTGTTCTTACAACACAGTAGCCCATATACATAACTCATTACTCTAACAGCACATTGCTGGTAACATTACCTGTGTTCAAGGGCCTTTCAAGGCTCAGACAGTAGCAATTACTGACAGATGCAAGGAATTTTCCTCGTTCCTTTTCAACCTCTCAGTTTAATGTGCTAAGTAGAGAAAGGATAGTACAGGCTAACTTGGAGAGCTGGAAAAAGATGCCGCCAAGGGCTAAAGACATGACATTTGCCAGCTCTAAGGCTATTCTCACCATTTGCAAAATGTGTGCTGCAGTCATTCTTTTTGCTTGGGCAACACCTGCTCCTGCTAATGCTTACTGCAATTCCATGAGCCTCTTTAGAGTTTGGCAAATAAATTAAAACTGTAAATTTCTCATACACAGCAGCAACACACAGAAAGACACATCGATTAAGTTCTGGTGATCTCCATCCAGTCTCATACATAACTACCACCTTCCAGCATCCCTTTCTGCAAACTAAATACAGTGTGAATCATAGCTTTCACCAGTCACAGCCTGAGCACACTGCTCCAGCCCCAAGCTCTGGGGGTAGAGGACCAAGAGGGGAATACAGGTCTGTCAGAACCTACCCGTAGATTTTTGGAAGGTGTGAAGTCCCATTTGACATCTCGGCTCAAAGCTGACACATTGACACCTCTAGGGATATAGATACTTTTTGTCAGAGTGCTGATGTCTGAGAGAGGTCTCTGGATACCATCAAAAATAGCTCCCATAATTCCAGGTCCTAGTTCCACTGACAGAGGCTTCCCAGTACGGAGTACAGGATCTCCTACAGAGACACCAGCTAAAGATTTGCTGAGGAAAAGTTCACCCAGAGCAAGGGAAAAAAAACAGGGCAGAAGGCATCACATTCACATCATCATACTCTTAAACACCTTTACTGAGTTTAAGGTATTATTATTACTATGCTACACATCCCCATTTTAGAAGCAGCTTTATACTAAATGTTAAAATTGCAACAAAGTTCTTCATCCTCCAGAGAGGCAAAGTAGTGACAAGTAATTCTGCTTTATGATCATTTGTTCAAGTCCGCTATATGGATGAGTTCACTGGAGTGCCAGGCAGTAGGATGACAAAACATCTGACATTTCTTATATCTTCAAACCCAGGAAACAGGTTTGACTGTTAAAAGTCAGATAATGTTATACAATACCTAATTTTTCACTTCAGAATTTGTTAGAGAGTGCAATTGTTTTGACCATGAGTCTTGCACAGCCTTTTTGACAGCAGCCTAATTTTAAAGAAGTTTGTCTAAAACCAGCATTACTTCCCTTCTCTCTGGTATCAAGATGTCACACGTCTATGCACTATCTAAGCTCCAAAGACACACAACTGGCTTTTCTCTGCAGAGGGCCAGCAGCTTGGCAAAAGGCCCTGCTAGAATAAAAAAGAAACCTCCAAAACCTATACAAGACTTCAGAGGTTAAATCCAAGTGGACTTCAGAGAGTCCTACGACAGAGCCCTCTCATCAGGAACCCATGAGCAAACTACACTCAAACTTGTTCCATGTAGTGATGGAAGGCTAATAGATATTATGATGATGCCATCTAAAATGATAAATTATTAGGTAGAGACAGGAACTAGTCAGCAGTTTACCAACAAGCTCCTCAGAATAAAGCTTTGGGAGCTAGCACAGTGTTTTTCCTGAACTCCACAGGTACACAGAGCCAACTCAGGGGGGGGGAGAAAAAAAAAAAGAAAAAGAAGGCCTGGCTTCAAGGTTTATGACTTCTTTTCTGACATTCTCCCATAAATACGGACAATACATTTTCAGTTGCCTAGATTTTAGAATACATGCTGCATCATAGCTGGACCAAGGTTCTGTAAGCACAATCCAGAAGTCAAATTGTAATCTATTGCACTTGGCAAAACACTCTGCACAGAAGAAGCATCTTGCCCACTTTACATTTCCTATTTAAGTGCAATACAAGCATGATTATCAAAAGCAAAATAAAAAATGCAACAAATACTGCTTGGTAGTTTTGCCATTTATAGTTGACATTTGTCAAACAACTGCCCTAACAAAGAGCTGCACTGTTTACAATAAAATGAACTTGAACTCCGAGGTACACATTATTTGATTTCCACTTGAAAAAAAGTCTCCTCACTATGCAGCCACACAAGGTAAGATTTACCTCAAAACCATCAAAATTTACTAAAGAACAGATGTCCTGGTGGCACCAGAAGTACCAAGGGCTGGTCCCAGTCAGCTTTTTCCGTCCTCTTCACCATAACCACCACTGTGTTCTGGATGGTGCAGTCTGGCAGGCCCAGAGGGACCAGTGAAAAGGATACATGTTTCTTCATACACCTGCACAGTTGCCAAATCACCTTCCAGTCGGATAATCTCCCCCACTAGTTCACTGTGTCCTACTCGTACCAGCTCGTACATGGCAGCACCTGCCATGTTGCATGCTGTGACCACTGTAAAAGACAGGCACATAGGTGAGTATTTTTCCTGCAGCTCAGGAAATCGACTCATCAGAAGTTGGTAAGATCTGCACAGCATAAACCTGGTACTCACCCAAATCAGACACACATTCCTATTTCACAAAAAGGATAACCTGGCTGCCACAAATCCTGGTATTTCTAGTCTAAGAGTCAAAAGAAAAAGCTTCCCTACAATCTTCACTCTGTCCTTTATGCATAATAAGAGGACACTATCAGAATGTAGTTCAGAGACAATTCTGCTTTGATTTCTCTTACCTATCTTGGCAGATGGCAAATGCTTAGGTTCTTAGAGATGCAGTGAACTTTGACAGATATGTTACATAGGCACTTCTCCCTGGCAGTAAGCTGGGCCACATTTCTATCTGCCTAAATTAAAAAATACAAGAAAATGGCAACACTCATCTGATACCTGGGTAGTTACATAACCTGTGGTTGGGGACCAGAAATTTCAAGCCACTGAAACTTCTGTTTACCTTGGTAGCCTCTGGATGCTGACAAAAAATACCTCCATGGATATATAAAGACAAGGCACTTGCTAAAGGCTGTACATAGCCTTGCATCTAGACTGGCAGATGCCTACAAAGCCTTTAAGAAAATACTACTTTTATTTTTCTGTTTTAGAAAAGTGATGTCTATCTTAGGGCATGTTCAACAGATGAAGACTGTTTTACAGCATGTTTTGTGCCTGACACTTCCTGTCATTTGGAGTTAGATTTCAGTAGATCATAAATGAGGGTCTAACTGCCTCAGAACAAAATTTATTATGCCATTTATATTATGATCTCAGTCATGCACACAGGATTCACATATTTCCACAAAAATATATTTTCCAGCTCTTGTGAAAGAAAGCTGTTAAAGTTTAAAATTGTTTTTAAGTATCACTTGTGCAATTACTGAATAGGCAGTTAAAGAACCTGTGTCTACTTCTGTAGACACAAAGCAAGGGAGTTTCTTATTCATCAAATAAGCTGCACTAACAAAAATACTTGCTATTCTTCTGTTCTCACATTCCCATCCTTTCCTTCACCTCTTGAAGAGGATGTAGGAGGGAGCAGAAGAATCTGCACACACTCAAACGCTGTTACCATCAGAGCCCGAAGAAACTATTTAAGCTCAAAGGTGAAGGAAGAGTCCTGCATCTCCAGATGCAGTACCACCACACTGCCACCTTCCCTGACTCTTGCAGCTCCTTGCTGAGCTCCTCCAGCCCATGGTGCAGTAACACAGGACAGCTTGACAGTGACAGGGGCTGAATATTCCAGAAAGCACAGGGGCAAACTGCATTTCAGTGAGAATGGACTATGCATCTCACACTCATTTAGAGAAGTTTAATATACAGGGCCTGCAGATCTCTGACCAAGCAGCTTTATCTCATCCTGAAAGCTTAACTTACGTTTTTATTATTTTTGTTATCATTCAACAGCCTGATTCTGCTCAATACATCTTCAAAAAAGATTAACAGTAATATCTTACAGTACTAGTAATATAGTAGTAGTATATTTCTTAACATTTCAGACTATAAACCAGTGATCCTTCTTAAAGTGCCTCCTCCCCCAGAAAAAGAGAAAAATCCCCACCCAGAGCCCTACTGCACCTCTCCACTTCCATGTTCATTCACAAGTGAACAAGATTAACAAGACACTAGAGAAGACAAAATATATGATTTTCTTTACAAAATAATACTTACCAGGTCCTGAAACTCCATGAACATAGCCGACAAAAGCCTCTCTGTCCTCATCACGGATTTTGGGTAGCTTGGAGAAATCCATTTTGCCTGTTCAGCTGTACAGAAGGAAAATATAAGTCAGCCCTGAAGAAATCACATGCACTAAGTTCCTCCTCTTCCTCCCCTCTGCTCTTTCCAGTTAGAAAGAATTCTGAAGTTATAGCCTGAAGCACCTTAACCACGCTGATCTTAAAACTGTAAAAAGTTAAAAAGTAACTAACTTAAACAAAAGAACTACATTCCTTATTGCAGATACACAGGGGTATAACACCACTTCATAATATGCTCCACAAAATGCTGCCGAATGAAAAAGCCGCATTCCAAAAATTCCCTAATACTGTTAGACTGTTTTTAAGCTTGGCAATAGGATATTCAAACAATGGAAAATCAAAATCTGTTCCATCTTCCATGTCTCCTCTACCCTCCTTCAAAATATGGAGTTTTCCATGATTCTGAGTGAGCAAGAGAATGTTCTGGGTCTGCTTTACTGCCACCAGTCTCAAAAACGCAATACTACAAATATTAATTGTGAAAATCCTATTTTTTTCCTATCTTAAGCTGCCGAATCACAGTCTTCAGAAGAAGAAATATGTATTTTCACAAGCATCAGCACAGGAACACATAAGTCCTCTCTCTATGTGCCTCACAGCTACATACTACATAGTCTCTGCTCTCAGTGAAACCTGTGGAGCATTATAGAAGAATTGTGCTGAATAACGGCCAAAACCCCCAGCTTGCTACAGCTGAACAACAGGTTGTCATCTCTTGCCAGTAACTGCTTAAAGAATCTAAACTTCTGGTACAGGAAAAGCTGTTTATAAACAGACTTCCTCCATCCATGTTTGTCCTGTGATCGACAACTGGTCTGTCCTGCTTCTGGGGCCGATAAGAGCATTTAATGGTTCTGCTTTGTGAGCCCCTTATCATGCTGTGTTACCTTGGAAACTGATTAGTGTTACAGAACTGTAAGGCCATTCTACTCTTTTCTACTGTATTGATACACTTTGGATACAGCACTGGTGAAAGGTGTGGTATGGCAGCCCCAGTATACAACGCTCTCTGCGTTAATCTATGGGGCCTAGCCAGCAAAGGCCCGTGGCCTGGTGACGTGAACTGTGTGAGGCATCTGTTGACAGTCTTCTTGAGAAGCTTAATCTAACCCAGCATCTTCTGCAAGGCAGCAAATACAAAGGCAAGCTCAGGCTTAAAAACCTGCCCTGTGTACAACAAGCAAGATGACAACTACACTGCCACTCCTTGGACCACCATTAAAGGATGCTTTGCTGCCTGCTCTTTCAAGTAGCAGCTGACATTCACTCACATTCTTACAACTGTTTTATAGCTTTTTAATACTATACTACAAGTCCTCTGCTCTCAGTCTCTTTACCAATCTACATCTTTTAAATTGGTGGCTCTGCTCTTTAAGAAAGGGATCTCTCACGATTCTATCCCGAAGGAATAGCTTCCTCCAGGCTCCGTGTCTCTCTGGAGTGGATTATGCATCATGGCTGCCATCGATTTCTTTCACAACAGCCACCCAACAGTTGATCATGACTCAGTCACCACCAGCCTGGAGGAGACCTGCTAACCTGTCTCAAAACCAAAGGCAAAGCCAGATATCCATTAGATCCCGCTACTCTCCATAACCATAGTTTATCTTTCATGCTGCCTGTTGTTTAGGCCCAGAAGACAATTTTAATTTCACTGTTGTTTTGCTCAAAAGCCTCCTCTGACAAATGGCAGAAGGGAGGTCCTTGCAAGCAATCTGCAGTTCCTAAGCAGCTGGTAAGAGCTGGTTCTGATCAGACCAACACAACTATCATCTCTTTAGCTTTTAACAACCGAACCATTGCAAAACTCAAGCACAATTATTGTTCATACTGAAAAAAAAGCAGGTGGTCTTATAAACATTTACTTGAACTTCACCATACAGAACGATCTCTGAGTCCTACTACCAAAATCTTCTGTAGAAGCACAATAAACAGTTAAATCAAATTCTCATAACTGAATTAGTGACACTGTTTAGCAATTAGACAGTACAGCCTCCCATATGAAAGAGTCAAACTACAAAGACAAGGAAAAGCAGGAAGAACACTAGCCATTTCAATCTAAATTAACTTTTCTTCCTAACCAAAGCCGACCCGAAGCAACTGTTTATCTTTTAGGGAGACAAACAACAAAGAACAACAGAACAGTCATTCTGCAGTGAAGTGGCAATATCCTGACAGCCAGCACCTGACTCTCCAATTCCTGGGGCTGCTCCCTCCCTCTCTTCCCACAGTCACCTTTCCAAATTACTGGCCGAGCCAAACGAAAGAGAAGGGGATTCCACCTAGCAACACACCAATAAACCCTGTCCTTGTCATGATCTTTACCATCTGCACCAACTGCTTTTAAACACATACCTATTAATTATTCTAAGTGTCAAAGATGGGATGAAATCTTCCTCACCTTTGTTTCACCTCCTTTATCCCTCCAAAGTACAGTCTACACAAAGCCAGTGTTCACTCAGCTAAGCTCACCTCTTTTTTAAGGGGCTGCACATCTTTTAACACTGAATAGAAATTAAGAGGGAAAAAACCCAGTTATTTATCTCTGCATCCTTTTCTTGTGCTTGTGTATGGGCACTACAGATTTTCATTTTATACAGAAAAGTCCTCGAGGGTTGACATGTTGCCTTACCTACCTACCCTGTTAAATGTTTTCATTGCAAGTACTCAGAGAAAATGAAATTCCCTAAAGCACGTCAGGATTTGCTAAACACAGCACCATGTGTGTGCAGGCAGGATGTACTTACCTCAGAAGCCATGGTAGCTGGCCATTTTAGAAATCTACTGAGCTCCTACAGCCTTTCAGAGGCCTCTTGCCAACACAGGATATTAGGCACTATATGCAATACCCACCTACAAAAGCCCACAAACACACCTATACAGGATATTAGCTTAATTTTTAACTCCCTTATGAGCAAAGAGGCACCTTGTATCCTTTACAACTTATATATACAGGAATCTTTCTTGTCTAAAGCAGTTCATCAATTCATTTTAAACATGCTTCTAAGCTCTAACAGTCATATTTTGCTTAACAGTGCCAGAAATCAAAATATTACTTGCATCAGAACATCCTCTGACTGAAAGGTGATTTATTACACTAATTTTACAATCACAATTAGACAAGAAAGAGCCTATAACCTGAGCTTTCTATCTTGGTTTCTCCCCAGCACAGCAATCTGGCTACATGATAACCCCCCAAATATAACTGCCCAGCTCTCAATGCCAGAGAAGCCTCTTTTCTAGCACAGTTCCTTGGTTTTGCTTCGAACATTTGACCAGACCCAGAATTTACAAAATGAACTACCTTACCACAATGACCTCTTCAAAATTAAGACTCGGGCGAGATTTTTGGAAATACCCTTCTTGCAACAAGGAAAAAAAGCCATAACAATTTTATCACATAAACACAGATTCTTACCTTATTTTGCAGAAACAGAGAATACCAAAAATCCACAGGCCCAATTCAAACACTAGAATTCAGCAGTTAAGCATCACCATTTGCGAATAAATTGTCCTTCTAGTGCCCCTACACAGAGGGATGAGAAAGCCTGCTGCAGAGGGGAAAGAAATTTCTGACACACAGCGGAGGCATAACCACCTGACTTGATGAGTCATCAGTCTCTCTCTCTCTCTCTCTCCCCCCCTTATATAATTTGTTGAAAATTGGAGAGAGCCCGGGTGAACTCCATCTGTGCTCTCCTTACTGCACAGGACCGAGCTGAGCAAATTAAAAGGCGAATTCAGCGTTTGCATTAAGGGCCCTCCTACAAAGTCAATAATCCCAATGCCCCAAGTGGTACATACTACTAGACAAAAATCCTTGAAAGAGATGTATGCTTCCTGCTGGAATCCATTTACCGACCAGCCCTCCAGTGTAATATAGCCATGTCAGTGTGCGCTCTGTATGAAAGAGCTTAACAGAACAAGTGTTTAACAACAGACTGCACAGGGAGGCACCGAAGACACGGTAATACTAATTGCTTGAGTATGTAGAACAGTATTGATTGTCCCCAAGAGTCTTGCGGGACTTTCATATGCTAATACAAGAAGCCCTTCCCCTAGCTAGCAGAGGCATTGATGCAACTGCACGACATCCAGCACCTTAGCAAAGCAGACTGATGTGCCGCCCTGAGTGACAGCTGATAGAATCTGTTTTCAGAGATTGACGGGCACTGACATCGTCTTGTATGCCACGCAGTTCATCCGCAGCTACGCAATCCCTCCCCAAAAAGCCCTGAGTTGAAGAGTTCCCTGCAACCCTCACAACTTCTCAAGACTATCTTCACAAATTCTAGGATTAGCGACACTTCAAATTGGCACAAAAGCTTAAATACACTAACCAAAACTGTAGTCAATTGCCCAGTATCAGTCACCTAGAAGCAGCAGCATTACGTTAATAAGTCACCAGTGCTAGGATTCATTTTGCTGAAGTAACTTTGAACTAAGGTCATATATTTTACTGTATCTGAAACAAGACTAATGTGTTTTGATTTTTTTAGGGTAGAAAAACAGTCAGAATACAGGCCCTTACATTTGATATCCAGAAAAGCTTAACAGGCATACATAGCAAAACGTAGCCAAATTAGGTTTTCCAAAGAAAATCCCACCTCCTTCCCTTACTAGCAAAAACCTATGCATTGCAGGATAGTAAAGATTACAACCCACACAGGACAATCCCCTTAGTGTCGCATTTCAGTCAGGCTTCAGAGTCAAGCCTGCAGACATTTACAGTGTTCACCTCAGCAGACTCTGGTACAGCACATAAATCCCAGTGTCCAGGTGCACCAAGGTCTGTTGCAAGGCCCTTATAATTAATAGGATAATCACTGCCATAGTTTTCCTGTAACTTGTACAGTTTATAGTTCCTCTTCCAACAGATGATATTTTTAAGAGGAAGTATTACAAAATAAAATACAGTGCCTAAGTTACTAGACAAATGCAGAAGTTCAGCAGCATTGCTGCATTTAGAAATTGGGATATTGCCCCAGAAAAAACCAAAATGCCTGCAACTCTAACACAGGTCACTGGGAAGTCAAATAGTATGCTCAGGAGATCTGCTCCTTCACACAGCAGGGAAAATTACTCCAGATTTCTCTGTCACCAAACAATAGAATAGCTAAGGTTGGAAGGCACCTCTGGCAATCATCTACTTCCAACGCCCTGCCCAAAGCAAGCTAATACAGGCTGCTCAGGGCCACGGCCAGATGGGTTTCGATTACCTCCAAGGATGAAGACTCCACATACCACCAGGCAACCTGTTCCAATGTTCAGACACCCTTAGAGTAAGAAGTGCTTTCTTAGGTTTAAAGGGAATTCCCTGTTTTTCAGTTTGTGCCCACTGTTTCTTGTCACTTCAGCAGATACCACTGAGAAGAGTCTAGCTCCATCCTCTTTACTCCCTCCCATCAGGTGTTTATGTAGCTCACAATAAGATTCTCAGAGCCTTCTCTTCCTGAGGCTACATAATCCCATCTCTCTCACCCTCTCCTCCTGTCCCCAGACCCTTAACAGTCTTTTTGGTCCTTTTCTGGGCCCACTTCATTAAGCCATGTCTTCCTTTTACTGGAGAATCCAGAACCAGACACAGCACTTCAGATTTGGTTCCCACTGGCTTAATTCAAGGTAAAAACCCACCTCCCTTAACCTGGTGGTAAGATTCTTCCAAGTGCCACCCGGGATAGTCCTGGCTTCCTTCGCCACAAGGACACATTGCCAGCTCTTGTTCAACTCTTTGACCTCTAGTCCTTTCTAACAAAGCCATTTCACAGTCAGTCCCCAGCCTGTGGTTATTCCACCCCAGGTGCAGGACTTGGGAGTTTCCCTTTGAAGAGCTTCATGAGATTCCTGTCAGCCCCTTTTTCCAGTCTGTCAAGGTCCCTCTGCATGGCAGCACAGCCTTCTATTATACCAAATGCTTTCCAACTATGCCATCTGAACTCTAATGAAAGCTGGCAGGAGTCATCTCCTGTGCTCAACGTAACAATGTGGCTTATTCTTATCACAGACATCATGACACTAACTGCACCAACCTTCTTGTCATAAGCTCTGAGCTACAAATAATACTCCTTAAACTCCACAATATGGACATTCTTCCATTCAATTATTCATACAATTCCAGTTGCCACAGGGCACTTTGAGGCCACCTCTGCTCTGGATAGATCAAGAACCTGATTAAGTGATGCTCAGCTACATACTGTGGACCCATCTACAACCCTACAAGGCAATTCGTGTTTTACAGAACTTGTTTCTTGGGTACAATGCAGCCCCCTCCTCTCACATGAGGCTTGCTCTACTCAGCACATGTACACATAAATCCTGGTGTATTCAAGAAAAACGATAGCAAAGAGAATTATGCTGCCACTGTCACTGCAGCACACAATGGCTACAAAGTGAGACTGCAACACAGAATGCACGAAGTCCATCACAAGCTTCTACTTCTTCCTCAAAACAGATAGGGACTTACCTGTGGGTACGTCAATACACACAAATCTGATACTTCAGACAAACATTATGCCTTGCACACGAGCTAAACATATAAAAATATAAATATATTTGATGTGTATATACATACATACTTCTAAAGCAAAGATGGATATGACGTCTGTTCATGCAAGACATACCACCATCACAAATTGTTACTCAAGCACCCAAGCTTTTATTCAGAAGTTGGGAGATTCCTTCAGTTAGCCCAGAAGAGGACTAGGACAAAGTTGTGTTTGAACATGAACACAAAGTTAGCAGCAGGATAGAAAGGCTGACAAGGCATTCACTGCATAACTGCTTTGACTCGCTGAAGATTTGATCTACTCAGTGGATAACCTGCCTTTTGACTTCACACGCAGCTGTCATGCCATATCTAGAACTGATAAATATCCTAGTTTAAACAATTAAAGTACTCCTGTTACTAAACCACATTGTCCACGTGCAGAAAATCTTTATCAGCTGACTGGTTCTATGCTAGAGAGCTTTCAGTAACAGGGTTTTCTAAGCTAATTCTTTCCTCTCAGCCCAGAAGGCTTCTCCAGAGGAGCTTTAGAGGTGGAAATAGATGAGCCTCCCCTCAGTTCTTACTTCTCAATTTTACTGCTGTGAAAAACTTGACATTCCTTTCAGCCTGCTACACATTCTGCCCTTTCTTTGGCTTGACAGACTTTCACACAAAAGATCTAATGCAACTGAAATCCAAAAGATAATGCAGAATACTAATACAATATTAATTTCTGTGTCCCACAGTGACCTTCTTTTCTTATCCCAATCCTGTCATCTAGCTGCTAGGGCTGACAAGCTCTGCAGCCATCTGCTCAGTGCAATGCTCAGTCCTTTCCTCTAGATGACCAATTTTTATCCATCTAACATTAATGCCAAACTAAAAGTCACCCTTGCTTTTATGAAATAAAAGTCACTCTACTTTTATGTGTATCTAGCACTTTTACTTGAAATATGTTTTGTTGCTCTAACCTTTAGGATGACAAACACTAAAACCAGACAGCAAGCAACTACAGCAGCAAACTTCCTACAGTTCAGTATGGTCACTTCTGAAGAGTTGAAGATCTTACCTCAACAGAAAAAAGGTGTGCAATTCCACAAAACAACTGTTGCTAGATTTGTAAGTCAGGCTGAGTTTTACATGCAGAAATATGCCAGTAGTTTGGGCTCATTAAAACACATTGGGGCTCCTCCTCCAGTCTCACCATTGCCTAAACCCTTGTCCTAAGGTGTAGTAGCTAAACTACTGAGCACAAGGTTGTAATAAGCATTTAATCATTACACTTTTTTCAGATAGGTCTTTGAAGTTGGCATATTATGGAATCTTCAGTTTATTATTCAAGGTATTTGACAGCTAGCATGAAGAGCTGAACCAAGAGTCTTTTGCATGAAAGTCTTTGAGAAAGATCCAACACTCCTAGCAGACAGAAGTACTCTTTTATAGCACCTTTGGTATAATGAAACACCTGGTTGGAATCACAATGCACATACTGGTACTGGATTCCAGTAAAAGGAAATTAAGTTGACCTTGACTTTACCTGTAATGGAAAACTTTATGTTTTAAGGCAAGTTAAGCCACATTTAGAGATCTTATATTCAATTATCTGAAGCACTTACAGCTTATTTTGAACAGCCAGAGCCCTTCCAACATAGAAAATTTTCACATTCTTTGAACTACATATTGTGGTAGTTGCTTGAATATCTACCAGGTGATGCATATTTATCTCATGGTAACAAAACCCTCAAAATTTCAAGGATCTACAGGAAACTCACATAATGGAATTGACTTTTTAGACATTCTTGCTGATGTTATCTGCATTTTGCCAGAAATACCACTTATTTTTGTTTCTGAGCTGCTTCTTAAGGTATTACTTTCACAGGGAAAAATGAGTAATGATACAGTGTAATAATTAAAAGGACCAAATGTTTGCCCCATTAAGCAGACTTCTTGGAAGATGAAGTTTCTTTGCCTGAATATTAAAAAACAGTCGAGTCATTCTTCAGGCTGTTACATGAAACTTGCATACTTGAATTCTTTTAGTCCAGCTACAGTAAGTTACACTATACCTCCTCACACCTGACCATCCCAACCACAAAAAAGCTGAGAGCACACTGACCAGCATTACAGACATCCAGACCACTTCTTTTACATGAGCAACCACAAACCTCTCCAGTAAGCAAGCAGGGCTTAGAGCACCCTAAAGATGGGACACAGCACAGGGAACACTGTGTCTCCACAGCGCAGATTTCAGCATTTTTCTTGGGATGCCATCTGGCAGAAATAGTTAGCTGGACAGACTGGTCAGCTGACACTGACCAGCATTACAGACATCCAGACCACTTCTTTTACATGAGCAACCACAAACCTCTCCAGTAAGCAAGCAGGGCTTAGAGCACCCTAAAGATGGGACACAGCACAGGGAACACTGTGTCTCCACAGCGCAGATTTCAGCATTTTTCTTGGGATGCCATCTGGCAGAAATAGTTAGCTGGACAGACTGGTCAGCTGAAACTCACCAGTGCACTAACATTTCAACCTGGCCATGAGCATCCTTACAACGTGAGCACTCTTGAGTTGATTAGGACAGACAAAAGTAAGATTTTCATAGTACAGAGAGACCCTCTAGGAACACCACTTCCCTCAAGTGTTTGCATCTGCAATGGCTTTTTAGTTCTTTTAACAGTTCAGCATAATGAGTGCTTGGTTAAACCTGGGACAGCTTCCCATATTAGTTTTAGTCCTTGCAGATTACTTCTGATTTGAACATTTTAAGACACTCATGACAGACATTCCAAAATGCTGTAAACTATGACAAAATTAAAAGAATTGTCAAGAGGCACCACACGTGTTAGTCCACTGTCAGGCAAATTATTTCTGAAGAGAGTGAGCACTGACACTGAAATTTACTGCTACAGAGGGTCAGAGGAGCAGTCAAACTGATGAGGCAAGAAAATAAAATCCAGCAGCTAAAAATGGTCTTCAGCTGCCATTTGGTTAAGTGATAGTAGTAAGGTCTGTTAGACCAGGACTTTTAGGGTTTATCCATACACATATTAATGGTTTTCAGAGTAAGTGTATCATTTCAGTAAAACCAGGCCTTGTAAGGCAAAGTCTGTTAGAGCAGCCATATAATACATGGATGTCTAAAATGCTGGCAGCAAATGGTCAATCTTTCTAAGACACAGGGTCGTTGAACTTGAGAGCTTGACAAAAACAGGAGAAATAAACACATATGAGATAAAGTAACCAAAGAAAAAGTATTTATGAGGCTGCAGAACTTGTTGTCAAGAGAGATGACCAAATCAAGAATTTAGTATAAGCTTAGCTGTCCACTCTCAAAGGGGAGAAGGGGGCAAACACAACAAAGAAGACAAAAAAAAAACCTTTTCAGGACATAAAAGAAGGCTACAACAACAACAACCAGAAGATCCAGTCTAAGCCAGTTTTGCATGTTGGACCTTTACATGATTATTGGCTTAATCTGTACAGGAGAAAAAAAGGTTGAAAGGTCTAGATTCATTCCACTTCCTCTGCTGGAATAGTTCCCCATTTCTCTCTGCCCAGCTGGAAGGCTAAAGAAGTCACATGTTTTAATATGGTAAAAATGAATGAGCATGTTCCAGTTGTCTACATGGCCTGTTTTCCTTGGTACAATTCCAGCCTATATAAAAATCATGTGGAAACCATTGTTCAACAATACCTCAATACTTCCAAGTCTAAAATCACCCACGTTTTAACCAGCGACACAAGTGTGGAGGAAAGAATCTATTTCAGGCAGTGTAGTGATTGGGTACTGTGTGGCTTGTGTTTTGTTGGCTTTTTTTTAAAAAAGAGAAAGAAAAAGAGGGGCTATTAGTTAGCCAGCAATAGCATTCAACATTTTAAGGTCAACACCAAAGTAACCAAAGACATCCACTAGGTCATCCTGTAATGCTTTTACTCTTTCTAAAAGAGCAATTATGAACACAGCCTTAGCTCACAAACATGTAATTTAGAAACATGAGGGAAACCCATTGGTAGGAATTTTCAGGGCTTGAGAAACCAAAGAGACAGTCCTATAGTACCAAAACACAAGAGATGAAGTGCAGTGTCTCTAAATGTCTTTTCAGGGGAATCATCTAGTAATCTGCTGGTCTGAGTAGCTTTGGATGACAGTGTGTAATACCAGCACTTGTAGAAGTCTGGAAGATAAATGCACAAAGTCAGAGTGGGGAAAAAAAATTTAAGACAACAGAAGCACACTTGAGGCCTACAGACTTGGTAAGTCAAGATTAATGGGGTTTAAAACTGTTAATATATACTTAGACCAAAATAAAAGCTATATTTAAGCTAATGTTCTATAAAAATGGAGTAAGTAGTACTAATAATTCATGGCTCAACCCTAATATTGGCACTATGTAGAAAATAATTCTTGATTTGGAAAATGAAAAGGCTGCATTTACAGGAAGCAGACATCTCATGTTACTATTGCAACACAAGACTTCATCCCCCATTTGAACAGTCAGCTGATGCCAGCAGTCATTTTCCAGTGTTGCCTTAATTTCTCCTTCCCTGGTGATTTAGTATTTCTGAATGTCATGCTTTGCTGCCTGATTACAAAATTAAGACTAGTTTTTT
>NW_008675703.1:35855-37021 GCF_000695815.1 Acanthisitta chloris
TCACATAACAAACTGACACAGCACAGCAAAAATAATCTGCGATATTTTTGGCAATTTAAAAACCTGTAGACACTGATCTCACTTCACACATTCTTAAGCAGAAAATAAAATGTAGATATTACTATTTATCCTTGTTGAAAAGGCCTTTAGAAGTCCTGCATGCAGAAGCCAAACATTCAGCTCCTGCAGATCTGCTCAGTGCCGAAGTCAGCTCAAAAACAGCAACTTACAATATATTGAGGATCTGCCTTAGTTACTCGAACTTCCACTTGCAAATGCCAGCTGGTATTTGGCACATTCTTGCTGAAGTGCTACAAAGGGGTGGGCTAACAAATCACCTCTAGCAGTCTGTCAGCAGGTTTTCCTCCTTTTCCACCCCCTCTCCATCAAGTGATATTAGCATTTGAAATACCATGCTAGATCAAATAGCCAGTGTACTTTGCTGAAGTATAGCATTACAATGAATAAAACTATCACCAAATTGCTTTTATTCCCAACAGGAATGCAAGCACTCTGGGGGAAGCTAGCAAAATCTTAAGAAGAAATCTTTGGGAAGCTGCATTGAATCGATGGATCTTGACACGTGTCACAAACTCCAATGTCACAGCTACCAGTAACGCATACAGTACCACCCAGAATCCAGCTATACAAAATTTCTTTCTTGCCTTGAAGTGAATGCAAACTGTGCCACTCAGAACACCTCATCTAAACCAGAATTTTGTCAATGCTTAGAGAAATAGAAAACAGATATGATTCGCTCTTAGTATATTCAACTGCAGAACAACAGGTGGGCTCTTCTGCTAAGGAAGGGCTGCGGGCAAATGCCGGTAGCAGCATGCCTGCTGTATTCCACTGCCTGCACCAGCACCAGCTCGCCGCTGACTCTGCTGGGCTGCGGTCAAGGCACAGACAGATGCAATTCCACCCACCCAAGATGGTGGGATGACCCGGCAGTGAATCCAGGACACTATCACCCCGTCCCTTGCGAATATGGACTCTGGCATAACCCGAGAGCGTCTCGTGGGGCGCCCTGCAGAGCGCTCAGCAGGTGTCTCACTCAGGGAAACCCTACTTAGAGGCTGCTTCACTTTCCAGGCCTTTTTCCCTCAAGGAACAGGACAAGGAGGAGTCAGGCCGCATTCGGCAGGTTATCCCGCCGGGACACG
>NW_008675704.1:0-533 GCF_000695815.1 Acanthisitta chloris
AAAAGGTTGCTGTAATAAGGGAGGAGATGGTGTTTTTTCTACTGTGCCTTTGATAACCTGACATCTTATAGTGAAGGCTACAAAGAATAGCTCAGGGAAATGAAAAGATTGTATCTGCTGTAGGATGCGGCTGTTGTACATAAATGATGCACAAGAATGCACAATGAACATGAGCAAACAGCAAGTGCATGATCGCTCAACAAGACTAACTCTCTGGGGTGAATGAGATGGGGTTTTTTGCTGATGACGAGATGGTTGAAAAGTCTTCATTTTTTGAAGAATGTGTAAAATGTTTTCAAATTTTTTTGTATTAAAAAGAATGATAAAGAATCATAATTTGTGCTTCTAAATACCCACTAATGACAAGGTAAAAAGCAAAAAGATTTCACTGGTATTTCATTTTTGATCACAACAGAAATACAATTTCTGACCTGCTTGCAAAGGGAAGAAAAAATGCATTTATAAACATCAGCAAGTCAGGTTGATTTCATATCTCCCTATCCCACGGAAGTCATCCCCCAGTGACACAAAGG
>NW_008675705.1:0-4299 GCF_000695815.1 Acanthisitta chloris
AGGTGCAGGCAGGGGCAGTGGGTGACCCACAGGCAAACACTTGCCCGGGGAGCCCTCGCTCCCCCTTGGCACGGTCGTACGCTGTCTGGAGGCTCCTGCCCCCCAGGAACGCTCTGGCTCTGCGGCCCCTCTTCCCTGAAGGCTGATCCCCACATGGCTCCCCTGGAGCTGAACACCACAGTCTGTCCCAGTGCCAGGGCTCACCCGAGGACCCTCCTCAGGTGTCTTTCCCACCAGAATTTTTGCTCTGAGGGAGAAGGTCGTCTGCAGTAAACTGGGGCTTTGGAGGGCTCGGGCTGCGAGCGAGGCCGTGGTTCAAGGTGCTGCCAGCGCGACTCTGCCGTCCTGTCCCTGCCTGCTTCAGGCATCCCTGGGGTGCTGTCAGCAGCAGAGGCTCTCCCAGAGCTTCTGACTGTGTCTGGAAAAGAAAGCCACCCCCTCCTGGTGGGATTCTGGCTGTGTGGAGAGATCTGGATTCAGTGTCTGCATCTAAGTCTGTTACTCAGCAGCACTTGACTCGTGCCCTTGGTGCTGCCCCTGGGCCCTAAGCGGGTGCCAGCCCAGGCTGCTTCCGCTGCCGTGACACCTTCACTGGGAGCTGCAGACAGAATTTTGGAAGGAAATCTTGCAAAGAGGGCTTTGCTTTCTACCAAAAAGTCTTTTCTTGGGGGCTGTACCTGATGGTTTTGGCTGAGACCCTTCCCCAAACTTGGAGTTTTCAGCCGAAAACAAGCAAGAAGGCAGAAACGCAGAGGGGAGAAGGTGTCGGTGTGGATAACACATCAGTGCCCACCCTTGCCCCTGTAGCACCCTCCAGCCCGTGCTGGAACACCCTCCAGCCCTGTGGGCGCGCAGCCCCGTGCTGGCAGCACCTTCCCCTGGCTCTCAGAGGTGACCTGCAGCCCGAGCCGCTCCGGGAAGCACCCAGAGGAATTGGCTTTGCAAAGTGAGGCCGTTTGGGCCATTCCCAGTGGACACCAGGAGCACTACCAGCACGGCAACACTTTGCCCCCCTTGGTACCCCCCTGACTAATCCCTGTGGTGCTGTGAACCCAGCAGTACAGACGAGGCCTTGTCACTGGAGGACAAAGACCTGAGGGACCGGGAGAGGAGAATGGCCAATAACGCCAGGGAGAGGGTGCGTGTGCGGGACATTAACGAGGCCTTTAAGGAACTGGGACGCATGTGTCAGATGCACTTAAAAACGGACAAAGCACAGACCAAACTGATCATCCTTCAGCAAGCGGTGCAGGTCATTCTGGGCCTGGAGCAGCAAGTACGAGGTATGGTACCCGTGGCAGGTGCTTCTCAGGACCTGTCTCTGCCCACACGTCTCTGCATGCTTTGCCTCTCTGTGCTGAGTCCTGCTTCCAGTGCCAGGTGTGTCGCAGCGCCGGCGGTGCTCCCAGCCCGGGGGGTCTGAGGCTACTCTCCTCTCCCCTCATGCTTAGTGGGGATTTGGCACTGGGATCCCATTAAGCAGCTTTGGAAAACTCAGTCCTCAGCTCTGAGAGCTGACTGAGGCACTTGGGGGTTTCTGTAACCAGCACATGGAAGGGCATTGGCACAGATTGCCCAGAGCAGCTGTGGCTGCTCCATCCCTGGGAGTGTTCCAGGCCAGGTTGGATGGGGCTTGGAGCAACCTGGGCTGGTGGGAGGTGTCCCTGCCCAGGGCAGGGGTGGAACTGGATGATCTTTAAGGTCCTTCCAACCCAAACCATTCCATGATTCTCTGTGTAAATCAGCCTGTGGGTCCAGCCTGGGGTTCTGCTGGAGCAGGGCCTGGCCAAAGCACCGCGGGCTCTGCCCGGAGCTCGTCCTGCGCGTGGCCCCGTGGGTGTGCTCTGGGCCTCTGTCCTCGCTCTGTCTCTGGGCACTGCTGCCCTGCACAGTGCTGCTCCCTGGCTGAGGTTGCCTCCCCTCCCCTGCTGTCTCCGGCGCAGAGCGCAACCTGAACCCGAAAGCAGCCTGCCTGAAGCGTCGCGAGGAGGAGAAAGTGTCCGGAGTGGTAGGAGACCCCCAGATGACACTCTCAGCTTCACATCCTGGTCTAGGAGACGGTCACAACCCCGTTGGACACATGTAAAGGTACTGTTGTCCCTGCTGTGATCCCACCCGAGTGCAGGCCTGACCCTGTGCTGACACACACTGCTCTGCTCTGCTGCTCAGCCCCATTCCCTCAGCACAAGCCAAGGTCCTGCTCCGGTACCTAAAGTCCAAAACTTGCACATGTGCAAGGCCCTGGCACAGGTTAGAGTGCCTGGGGACTCGTCCCTGGGAGTGTTCCAGGCCAGGCTGGATGGGGCTTGGAGCAGCCTGGGCTGGTGGAAGGTGTCCCTGCCCATGGCAGGGGTGCAATGAGATGGGCTCTAAGGTCCCTTCCAACGCAAACCATTCCATGATTCTCCATGCCAAATGGACACCCGAACCTTTCACCCGAAGGAGAGGTGCAGCCCCAGTAGCTGGGATGAGGGCTTTGGTGCTCTCCTCACCCTGAGTGAGCTCAGCTCTGCTCTGCACCTCCCAGACCTGCCCCAGTTGTCTGCTGGAAACCAGCAGCTCCTTTTCCTTGTGGCTGTATGGGCAGGGAATGAGCAGGTCCCAGGAGTGCCAGAGACACAGAGGTTGGAATCCCCCAGTGAGGCTGCGGCCGGCGCAGGCTCCCGTGGGCTGTCCCTGTCTGGGGGGGAACCCTGTGCCTGGGCAGGAGCAGCTGAGCCTGTCTGAGCAGTGGGTGGGAGGGTTGAGCAGGGCATGGAGCTGACCCCTCCTGACTCCAGAGCCTGGAGAAGAGGCTCAGGGGTGCAGTGAGGCTGCGGCCGGCGCAGGCTCCCGTGGGCTGTCCCTGTCTGGGGGGGAACCCTGTGCCTGGGCAGGAGCAGCTGAGCCTGTCTGAGCAGTGGGTGGGAGGGTTGAGCAGGGCATGGAGCTGACCCCTCCTGACTCCAGAGCCTGGAGAAGAGGCTCAGGGGTGACCTCGTGGCTCCTACAACTCAACTCCTGTTTGAGAGGTGTCTGGATCTGGTTTAGGGTTTGGGGGTCATAGCAGTGACAGGTTAAAGGTTGGACTTCATGATCTTAGAGGTCTCCGACCCTGATGATTCTGTGATTCCAGGAGTCTTGGGGCTCCCTGTGCGAGAATCACAGTTTTATTCTCCTTTGGGTTTCCATCACTTCAGACTTTGTTTTTATCTGTTTCATTTGTAGATCTTTTTGTGCCTCTGGACACAGAGATCTGTAGGAAACAAACCCTAGGTGTGACCTGCAACCTTCTGGAACCATGAACTGTAGTACTGCTCATACTGACACACGTGGATGGATCCTGGCGTGACGTAAGGAGTGGAAAAAAACACTTTGTCAGAAAACAAAATGAAAACAAAAAAATTGCCTTAAATATAAAGTGCAGAACAGTCAATACATATCACTCAGTTAGGAGGGGGTGGCGTGTTCTCTTGGCTTGTTCACAAGCAGCCAGCAGCAAAATTGTGCCTAAGCTTGATATTTCTTTTTTTAAACAAAAAAGGAACATTAGTTATGAGATTTTTTATGTAGAACAAATAGCAATGCCTTTTTTGGGTTTTTTTTAGCTTCTTTTGCATATGTTTTGTAAGCAACGAAAAGAATTTTTGGTTTTTTTTGTATAAAAAAAATGTCTTGTACCCTCTGCTTTTCTGCTGCTGTTTCTATAGTTAACGTTGCATCTTTAGGATCAACCAGAATATTAAAATTGTATTAAGAGAGACTGGATATAAAGAGAGGAATTCTCAGATTGGGCTCGGAAAGCCACTAAAAGCGAATGTAGCCACAGCGAGGGGATGTTCTTCCTTGCCTGGCTTGTACCTTCCACGACAAAACACAGACTCGTGCTGTATTTGCCATCGCTTTGCTTCGGCCACTTCTGCTCTGGGAAAAGCAAGTTAAACAGCAAGGCAAGTGGCAGCAGTGCTCCTGCTCCTGCCAGGAGACGGCCGAGCACGGCGTGCGCCCCCGGAGATCCCAGAGGAGGGACAGGAGCTGCCCATGGCTGTCCTGGAGCCTCGCGAGGAGGAGGACAAGCTGCTGGGACAGAGCAGGCCCCAGGGTGGAGGAGAGTCGAGGGACTGGGGAGCTCCCCAGGTAAGCAGAGCAGCAGCACCGATGCAAGAGGAAGGCCCAGGGCCGAGGAAGGAGCCTCTTCCCCACGCACCGGAGCTGCCGGAGGCACATCGGGAGCAGCACTGAACAAAGACCGACTGAACAAAGCTGAGCACTGGGAAGAGGCAGAGGCAGCAGGAGCAGAGGCAGCAGCAGGAGAAGAGG
>NW_008675706.1:0-50881 GCF_000695815.1 Acanthisitta chloris
AATCAATGGGACTTCAATTAAATAGATGTTTAAGGGCTTCTTCGAAGGGCTTGAATTGTTACATCTCAAATAGGTGATATATAATTTGTTACCTGTCTACACTGTCTTGCACATATCACAGGAGAGATCAGTTGAGAGTTAAGGGGTTTTTTTTTGCGTGACTGCTACAAAGCAAGAAAATTCTGTCTGTATCCCAATTTGGAATTTTTCTTTAATTCCAGCATTTACTGATTGACTTTTATTGAGTTTAATTTCAAAACCTACATGTAGCATTGTATTTGTTTGACTGATCTCTCTGCTTCTTCAGATCATACTGGCTAAACTGAGTATTGTTTGAGCAACATCGGTGAGAGAACAGTTTCTGAGATCATGGTAACTTCCATTTTTACTTGAGTATGTGTTTTTGTTCTGCAATATAACAGAAAACCCTAGAAATGTAGAGGGAACCCTGAGACTAAAACAAAAAGTTTACTTTGAAAGGGATTTTAGGGGGTGGAGAAGAAATGTGAAAAGACCTGAGCATGATCAAGAAATACAAGTGCCTAAAAATAGACAGCCAGTGCCATTTTAGAGGATATAGGGTATCTGAAAGACCTATATGAAAATAAAAGTTACTATTAACCCTACATGAGATCCATACCTTTCCTCTGTAGTAGATGGCATCCAGATTTTACCTCCTCCTGATGTTGGATTTACTTGCCTAATATGCTTCCATATAAATCTTGCATAAATAATTATTTGTCCTTCAAAACTCTAAGTTTCCTCTAGGAAAATACTTACAATAGGATGCCAGCCTTCATCTGAAGCTCTCACATTTGACACATTGACCACATTTGTTCATATGTAAAATCATTTATAGAGAAGGTCTTAGTAGGGCCTTGATGCTGCCTGTAAAATAACAACTGACTTCAAGGCATTATTGGTGTAATTAGAAAGATTCGAGTTGACATAAGAACCTGTTTAAATGATAGAAATAGTCTGAAGAGTCTTTTATAGGCTAAAGGTTCTGTGACAACTGCTGCTACTCAACTAGCTCTGTTTTGACTTCAGCCAAATGTCATACTCAGAATGACCTTTAGCATCCCTATTTGTTTAACTGTGACTATTTCCAGTAGCTGTCCAACCTTATGCTTACCCTTTCTCTTCCTCCTTGTGTTATGATTTCTAGAATTATGTTACACATTGTTGGCCTTGGTAGTATGGTCCTACCATTTTATAAATAGTTTCATTACTTCTGTGCAGAAGTCCAAGCACTATGCCTGCTAATGATGAGCTCTCTCTCCTCTTTTAGGTTGGGGTGAATTCTGTGAGTAATGTGCAGTTGCAAACTCGTGTAATTTATGCCACACACATTTCACTGTTTCAGATACCAGCTTTTAATCTCTCTGAGTGCTTTGACTTGGTCTGAGTAAGGAGTGTTTCACAGCACAAGAATATCGTAAGGAGAAAAGCCTGTTCTGATATTTTCCAAGGAAGACTGCAGTTATTAACCTCATTCTTCTACCATGTGCTGGAATTTATTAATAAAACTTCAATCAGGAACACTCACTGTTCAGTATTTACCATTGCTAGAGATCAACAGGAAAGGGAGAGGAAGACTCTTGTGCCTGGTTACCACGTCCGTGTTTCTGAGGTGAGAACAACACCTGATTAAAAATGACAGATGCCATGGATACAGAAGTATGTCATATTCCACCTATGTTTTTCCTGTCTGCCCATTATGTCTGTTAGGCTCTGTTAGGTCCAAGAAACTACAAAAGGTTCTCCTTAAACACTTACTTGTGCCAGTTCAGTGAATGATTGGATGAATGGCTAATCACTGAGGGAATGACTGGCCACAAAACAGTAATCACATAACTAGTGCCAATGCAGATTCCAGTGCCCAATCCACCATTATTTACAGATTAGCTCAATGAGACAGAGGGAATATGCATCTGCAAAACTATCCTTCAGTACGAGGGTGAGTGATCCAGTGAGAGCACACGGTGAATATTCATAACTTGGGCATGTTGAACTGCATAGAAGCTGCCAAGTCATTTGAGCAGCCCAGAGGGCTTTCAGAAAACAGTGAGTATTAGCTGCCCTCATCTCTATTGTTATGAGGTGACTAGCTGGAGACAAGAGGCTCATTGTTCTCTTCACAGTTCCATGAAGACATCACCTTCCAAGGAGTCTGTTCCTTGGGAAACTGATTTTTTTTTAAAAAACCCTTTCAGTTAGATAACATCAGGTGCATCTCTTACTTTAGGATTGTTGGTTAGGGATTTTTTTGTTTGTGTTATCCACATGCCACCTTCAGGTTGTGCAATAATAAATATTTCTGTTTCAAATTAGAAAGAAAAATTTCCAAATGTGACCTAAATGTAACTGATACCATGTAGTCTCCTTATTCCTGTACTCACATGAAGCAAGATTTAAGGGTGAGAAATTCACTGTTTCTGGTTCATCTCATTGGGACATCATAAAAGAAACTGAGTCAAGACCAGGGTTTCTTGCAGATGGAGAGAGGGCCCATCCAAACCATCTCCACATCTTTTTTTGTCTGTCTCAATAGTGATGTGCAGTAGTGGCATAATGTAACAGGAGTTATTGCAAACCTGGTACAGACTTGTTACAGTACATAGTATATCTCCACAGACCTGTACATTTTAAACAGCACTTTCATGTGCTACCTAATGCTTGAACATTTGTGTTTGCATTGTAAACATCCCCTGAAATCTTGCTGGCCATCCCAAGCTCACAGAGACGTGCATATATCAGCCTTGTCTGAGCACAGAAAGGCACACACAGGGGAAAATAACATGGTCCTTTGCATGGCAATGGGGAATTTTTTCAATTTCTCTGATGGTCTTGTCTTGTTACTATTACTTTGGTTATGAATAAGCTGTGCTGAACTTTTGTACAGTATAGCTGTCTTAAACCACTGCTATTTGATGGCTGTGGGCAAAAAGAAACAACACACAGACTTAGTAAAAAAATTTCTTTTTAGGGTTCTATGGATTAAAAACATTAGAGCTGCTGCTGCTGCAAACATAAACTATGTTAATGCCAAATTATTTTCATGTATTTATTTATTTATTTAGTATTATTTTTATGCCAGTTTAGAATTAAGACTGTAATTATGTTCAGTATGGTGGGAGTAAGTAGAAGGTAAAAATAAATATGTTGGTTAGAATTGAAAGAAGAATTATTTTTATGCCAGATTAGAATTAAGACTGCAATTATGTTCAGTATGGTAGGAGTAAGTAGAAGGAAAAAACAAATATGTTGGTTAGAATTGAAAGAAGAGAAGACAGAGGGAAAAGATGGGGAAAGGAGGAAAGGATGAAATTGATTTTCAGTGATTTCTCCCTGTCTCAAAGGGGGGAAAGGCACAGGAGTCAGCAGAGAGGAGGGAAAAGATGGGGAAAGGAGAAAAGGATGAAACTGATTTTCAGTGATTGCTCCCTGTCTCAAAGGGGGAAAGGCACAGGAGTCAGCAGAGATCATTGGAAGTGCTTTAAATTAGATTTGATGGGGTAAAGGAATAAAACAAGGTTCACTAGAGATAAGTCTGAGCACATCAGTGTTTGAGGGACAATGTGCTAGTGAGGCCCTTTGGTCTGCTGTCTCAGTGGAGGTAGGAGGTGGAGATCCATGCAGCAGCAAAGGCACAAGGGTTATTGAAGGGTTGGAAACCACAGGTGACCTAGTGAATGATGAGGAACTAGGGCTTCTCCACCCAAAAAGGTGGCAGGATCAATTGCCCAGCTGAAGTATATCAACACCACTGCACACAGCATGGGCAACAGGCAGGAGCAGCAGGAAGTTGTTGTGCAGCAGGAAAACTGTGACATAATTACCATCATGGAAACATGGCAGGATGACTCAGAAAACAGGAGTGCTGCTGTGGATGGCTATAAATGCTTCAGAAGGGATAGGTAAGGAAGGAGAGGTGGTGGAGTAGCCCTGTATGTTGATGAGTGTCCCCATTGTCTGGAGCCTAATGATGGTGATGATAGGGTTGAGTGTTTACGGGTCAGGATGCAGGGTAAAAAGGCAAGTATCCTGGTGGGAGTCTGTTCTAGACCACTCAGCTAGGATGAAGAGGTAGATGAAATATTCTATAAGCAGCTGAGAGAAGTATCACAATCGCTAGCTCTTATTCTCATGACTTCAGCTTACCAGATGTCTGCTGGAAATATAACAGAGCAGAGAGGAAGCAGTCCAGGATGTTCCTGGAGTGTGTTGAAGATAACTTCCTGACACAGCTGGAGAGGGAGCCAGCTAGGGAAGGTGTCCCACTGGACTTGTTGCTTGTGAGAGGACTGGTGGGTGATGTGGTGGTTGAAATCCTCCTGGGCACAGTGGTCATGAATTCATAGATTTTTCAATACTCACAGAAATAATGAACAGGGGTAGCAGAACAGCCAGCCACTTTGGACTTCTTGGGGGCAGACCTTGGCCTGTTTAGCAGCCTGGTTGACAGTCTCATCATGACAGATAGCCATCTATAAGAAGGTTTGGAAGGAGGATCTAGGGAACTACAGGCCTGTAAGCCTGACCTCAGTGCTGAGGAAAGTCACTGAGAGGATTATCTTGAGTGCCATCACATGGCACATGCAGGACAACCAAGGGATCAGATCCAACCAGCACATGTTTAGGAAATGCAGGTCTTGCTTGACCAACCTGATCTCCTTCTATGACAAAGTCATATATCCCTCTATGCTCAGTCACCTTATTCTCTAAATTACAGAAAAATGAGCAGTGAGGATCAGTGGGACAAGGCACATTGATGCTGTCCTAGATTGGTCACATCTACTTTTCATGTGTGCTTGATGAAGGCAATGCTTCTCCTAACAGTTCTCCCTGTCTTAAGACATAAGTTGTTAAGCAGCTGCTGGCATGATTTCCAAATTACTTTGGTCTGGCTTGCTTATTTAAAACACATTTTCCTCTTTTGAGCTATACTGCAGCTTCTTATTTGTGCCAACACTTCTGCACTTTTGAAGTCTCAGTTCAGTTATATTTTTTGGCAGTTTGTTTAGTCACTCCTTTCAAGCTACTAATCAGTTTTTGGTTCACATTGAGTTTCTTCAGAAATCATGGCCTTTTTCTATATTGAAAAGTAATTTTCCTTGGTCCTACTGCTGTGCTAGTTTCTGTCATGAGTCAACATCTTACTGAAGCTAGAAATGGACACCTTTGCTGTGATTGTGTGGCTCTATCTCTGTGTAACTCTTTTTATGTGTGCCCATGGCTTCACCTAATTCCAGCAATGTTACACTTTGACTGGAGCAAACTGAGGCTCGCCAGCTGTCCAGCTGCTCATGCTTGCCCCCAGCCAGCCTGTGCTGCTGGTGCTCCTGGCTTACCAGCACCTGGTAACAATGGCTTGTTCAGCTGCTGTGCTGAACTCACTGCCTCTTGATGCAAGATGCAGGGGCAGTGTGGTCAGGAACAGGAGGGCAGGTTTGAGGGTATCTTTCATTTTTGCATAAGCCTGTGCACCATGGGAAAGGGAGGAAAGCAGTTCCTCTGTGCTCTCCTGGCACTCACAGGTAACAGTGCTCATTACAGGTCTGAAATGAATTGGCTGTTTTTCTGCAAAAGCCATTGAAGATGGGTCATGGCTGTAAACCAGCCATGTTTGCTTACTATGTCCTTTTAGCCCCATGAGGTACTCTGTGTACCCATAAATTGAATGGTACCTCAGCCAGGAATTCCCAGGCACTGGATGGGATTGCACCTGCTGCAACAGGGTTTAGATGTCCCTTTAGCATGTTTTTTGCCTCACTAACTAGGGAATCCTCAAACAATTTCTGACAGTCTGGAAGGTATCACAGGTCAAGAATCATTGCCATTTGGTACTTTGGATCAATTCACACTTCTGGAGAGTGAAATATTTAATTGTATGGACATGTGCCACTCTGGGACACCTGGTTTTAGGAGCCTGACAGTTCCCTAGCTTCACTGGTGAAGAAGGGTTTGGGGAAAACATCCAACTTACTATTTTGTGCCTGTCAGTCCAGTAAGGATTATTTTGGGACAAACATGAAGCCAGAACAAATGGGAAGGGTTCACAGATTTCTGAGGAGTCTGTTGGTTTGTGCCAGAGGCAATCCTGAATGAGAAACAACTGGTGGACATTGTGAATGTTAATCCACTGACATGTGGCAATAAATACAGAACCTAGGATATTTAATATGGTTTGTTACATGATTGTCTATCAACTCTTGACATCTTTTCATGTACAGTAGTTTAAACTCCTGGGACATCTTGAATGTAACTGTCCAGACTCTTGTACCTCCAACTCCAGACACATGCAAATGTCCCAAAGACCTTGTGTTTCACAAACTTTCTGTCTGTCTTAGAATCCTAAATAAAATGGCATAAGACAGGATTTTTCACAAATGAATGGCATCCTTCACCTCCTTTACTCTGCTTCTGTGTTATAAGAAACTCACTGGACAAATTTAGGCTTGGCATACTTTTAAGGACATGGAATACAACTCAGCTTTTAAAGTACAAAATAGAAACTTTTTCTTCTAAATATGCTTTGGGCATTCACAAATAAATTTTGCATATAATATTAAGCTCTTGTTCCAGAAAGAATCAGAGAGCATTGGTGTGTTTGGTCTTTTATATTTCCCTTTGGTTGGCTAAATATGCTCCTTTAGCCTACACAACCCAGTAGGGATCTTGCTAGTCTCCAAAAAACTGGAAAACTGTGCTGAATGTTAATTTCCCTTGTGCAGATGAGAATGTACACCCTAATTTGGAATTTACATTTATGAAAGAAGAAAGCTGTATTCAGCAACAGAGAAGAAGGACATCAGTGTGAAAACAAAGCTAGGTTTTAACAACTGGAACTAGAGTTTTTGATAAACTGCATAATTAGAAGAAACTGTGAATCTCCTTTTTAATGCAAATGCCAGGGAGAATGCTTTGTCCTTTGGCACTGAACCTCCACCCTCAATCCGCAAAAGCATATACATATTTTGAAAGGATTGCCATAGATTATTATTAAGAACTTTAGGATATGAAGTGAGGACAAGAAAGCTCCCAGCAATGTCCCCATGCCTTGCATTTACCAATGAAAACCACAGGTAACATACCATTATTTGGTAAATACATACTCTCACTACTACTGACTGGAAACCTGTGAAGGCAACAATTACCACTGTGTTGGCAGTTTGTGTGTAATTATCTCTCCAACCCTCTACACAAATGTGTTTCACTGTACTTTAAAGGTGTTTTATGAACACTTACTGATATATATAAAATCTAACAACCATCAGAAAAATTCAGTAAATCATTTGGTTCTGCCTGTATATTCATAGAACCATAGAATGGTTTGGGTCAGCAGGGTCCTTAAAGATCATTTAGTTCCCACCCCCTGCCATGCCCCAAAACTTTTATGTGAAACAGAAGAAAAAGAATTCTAATCTTTCTTTCATTAAGTGTAAGTTCTCAGAATCTTTCTGATATTTTCTTGCTGTAAACACCAAACATATGAACAGGGTCTAAAGGCAAGGTGAATTCTAAAGAAGTTGTAATTAGTTGCCATTGGAATTTAGCTGGTAGGTATTAGAAATGTCATTGTTGGTAAGTATTAGAAGTTTCTCTGTAGAAAGCAAAGGTTATTTTGGTGTGAAACAATGCACGAGCTTTCAGAAAACTCAAATATATATAACTTTCTTTTTATACTCAATGAAACCAAATAAACCCCAGGGTTTAAGTTTGAATGCTTTTAGCATTTTTGGTATATCTTGTCTATGGTGGGCTAGTCAAAACACAAAGCAGAAATCACACATGTAAGAAAATTATAATGTTGTAAGAATGCTGTTGTATTTTGGCCAAGAAGACTGAAAGGGGTTTGAATGAAACTAAAAATTTTAAATATTTGTTCAAGCTATATTTCCAAATTTATTAGAAAATTATCTAGCACATTCTCATTGTCACAATTATCATATTATTACCAGATAAACTTGAATTTAGATTAATATCTAAGCCCCTTTATTCACTGTGATTCAACTAATTCAGCAGAAGTTGTTAAAATGTAACTTTACTTATATTTTTCTAAAATCATGATTTGAATTTGAAAGTGTGTTGTAGCATCTTTACCTTTGCTGAATATTACCTTTGTGTTTAGTCCTAAAGAAGTTCCTAAAATTCCATTGAAAGGAGGACATTATTTGAACAAGAGACACAAAATCCTTAGACTTTTGTCAAACACATAGGCTTTACCCCAGTTATGAAAATCAGGCAAGGTCTGATTCTCAGGACACATGAAAAGACTGTTATAAGCTTATGCTCACCATGCTCAGCAGGATAGAAACTTGATTAGCAACACACTTCATGAGAAAAACTGACATTAAAAGTGTGATTGCCTATTATGCGTTGAATTGGTTACTGTGAGAACTCCAAAATTATTTCTATTGAAAAACATATTTGAGTTTTGATTATTCATGTTTGCAAATAGATTTTTGAATGGACTGCAACACTTGAAAAATATCCATTGCTCAAAAGTAATTCATTGCTCAAAAGTATTTATCAACTTGTTAGGCATCTTTTTTTTCTCACTTACAATCTGGTTTTGTTTTTCTGCAGTTAAGCCTTCTTTGAAACCTGTATTTTACAAAAAATGTGGAATTATTGTTTCACTTTTCATAACTAACAGACTAGTATGCTATCCCTAGAACTGTAAATTTAATATTACAATGTTATTTTCTGAGATATATTCATGGTATAAAACCTCAACTGCCTAAAAAATCATCAAAGAGGGTAAAGATTATGAAAATAAAATTTATAATTAATGTGGTCACATTGTTCCTGCATAGTGGCACATCCTGCAGTTTTGACAATGAGATATAAATCTCACAAAAGACCTGCTCTCCTTCTGCCTTCCTCTCCACACCCCACCTAGCTTGAGAGTCACTTTAATACTCGGGTTCCACATAGCATTTGGGGAACATCCACAATTAAGCTCTACACCATAAGGAATAGTCTTGGTTGCATATTACATTTTATTCTGAGATAAATTGTGTGGGTTTAGTGTTTCATGAAGTTAGCCAGAGTTTTGTAACCATTCCCATGTAGGCTGGTCTATGCTTGGAACAAGCATTATAAGCACTCAAGCCAGAAGACCATGAAAGACTTCTGTGCTAAAGCACATGAAACCTAATTTTTCTGAGCCTCAGTTTTCAGATTTGGATCTCATTCTGCTTAAAAACTTGATTGATGTTAACAACACTTCCTATTTGAAGACAAAATATTGTTATATAACCAGGGTAAAACACTAAATCATGGATGGAGACTGAGGAGAAATCCTAGTGATAGAACTCAGATTTCCATTGTAACCTAGAATCACAGAATTTAAGGGTTGGAATGGATCTTGCAGATCATCTAGTCCCAACCCCCTCTGCCAAGACCAGAGACACCTCCTCACTAGATCAGGTTGCTCAAGGCCTCATCCAGCCTTGAGCACTGCCAGGGTCAGGGCAGCCACCACTTCCCTGGACAACTTCTTCTAGTGTCTCACCAACCCTACAGCAAAAACCTGATTTTTTAATATCTAACATAAACTTCCCCTCCTTCAGTTTGAACCCAGAAGTCCAACCCTTTGCATTTCAAATTTTTCTTTTTAATCTGTGCTGTTCACCATATTGTATGAGCACAAAGTAGCCAACTATGGTGATTTCTTCTAAATTTCCTGAGTGACGTGTGACTTTGTATTCCTAACCATGGGAATGCTTCAGATGACTGAGTTTTGTACCTGTTAATAGTCACATCTATTTCAAATGCCTCCAGGTAGATTCAGAAAATTACAATTTCTTCCAAATCACCAAATACTCTAAAGCACTTAAATATACCTAGGTATTTGACAATGTTAATGAACAGTTGGTAGGCAAATATGAAGTAGAGAGAAAGGTTATGCCAATGGAGAGCAAATGATATTTTAAAATAAGACTCCATAATTTAAAAAATACAAAGGGATAAGATATTTAACTTAATGAAATATACAACATTATAAATTTTGTTACACAAGGAAAAAAATTAAAAATCTTTGAAACACAACTGTTTTACAAAGTACAGTGGGCAGTGGTAAATACACATACTCAGCAATATTTTAAATATGTCCTCTATTGTTTAGAAATTGTACTTTACAGTGATTCCTTCTAAAATGGAATCAAGTTGCAATACAAACTTCACAACAGCAATTGTTCCCTTGCTCCAAGTTTCAAATGACTGTCAAGTTTGCTTTTATTTATATTCTTACAATGTAAGACTAATTGCAAAATATACACTTCAAATTTTATTACGAGTAATTAAGTAATTGTGATCTGTATGCACATAATTTGAATGCTTATATGAAGAAAACGGAGGATGAAAAATCTGTGGATGAGGCTTGTTATATTTTGAGCATATAATCCAGAACTGGAGCTCATTAGTGTATTTGCTCTGCTTATCTGCATGCGAAAATACAAGTCATGGCAAGAACATTATGTAAATGAATTTAAAAAGAAACCTAGCTGACCTATTAGAAATTGTATATGCCAGTATTGTGCAGACCAGCAGCACTGCAAGAAAACAGTCCAGGAAGATTGGTCAGGTTAGGAGAATTGTTGGAATGCTTCGGCTTGAACAGTTTTATTTTGCAAAAAATGTTTTTCAACAGCATATTTGTTTTAAAGGCATCTTCCATTTGAAAATGTCTTCCCAATTGTTCTGGTTGTTGAAGTTGTATTTGGTAAGAAATTAAAATCAAAATTTGACACCAAAGGAAAACATGGCCATTTCTGAGAAAGTGGAAATTCTGAGCTGGAAGTAATGGATGGATGTTTTCCATGGCATGAGCAGTTAACTGTTTCTGTGCAGCAATGAGAAGCAGCTCAAACTTCTGGTGAGCCCACTTGGGCTGCAGTGATACAGTGATGAACTTGCTGGGTGGTGAGAAGTCATCATTATGTGAGACAGTCAGTACTACTGCATCCATTCCCCATCAGAGAGAAGCAATGCAAACTGTAATGGACATTGACTCATGGTGCATGGCAGGACTATACTCTGATAAGATTTAATTTCATTTTTGCCATGGTGATTCGTTTCACTTTGTGAATGAAGTAGAACTGATGTGAGAAGATTCACAAGCTCAGAAATCCTGCACAGAATGATTTTCCATTTTGCATCCTCATAATTTTCTCTCTGGAACAATTTTCACTGTGCCACAGTGAAAAAAGGAATCTGCAGTACAATTCTAGTTTCACTCTGTCCCTCCTTCCCTAGTCTCTTTCCCACCCCTGAAAGCACCCACTTTTGGGGAGATATTGTGAGTTTACAGCCTCCCTGGAGGGGTATCATATTTTCTCCTGTGGAGGAGCACTGGCACTGCCCTTTCTAAGCAGTCTCTTTTTCTCTTCTGCTGTATCTGTTCTGATGGGTACTACACTATGCACATCTGCTGAAATCCTAATCAAAACTTATTGTGCATGAAATTCACTTATAGAGTATTAGGTGCCCAACTGGGCATGCAACTAGATTCTTTGCCTGCACATTCTATGGCAGAAAAGCCTGGGGTCTGAGGCAGATTTTGTTCAGTTTTGATGACTTCCATCAAAAAGGCTGTGTCTCTAACAGTAGTGGATGATAGCAAACTACCCTGCTTCACCATCAATCTGTTATTGTCTTGTGCTCCAGTTCCTGCCCAGCTGCTGCAGCTGACATTCTGTAGTCCAATAACTGCTGGGTGCCAGCTGTAACACTGTGTTTAGTGTTGGTTTCTAATAGGAACTCGAGTTTTTGCTTTCCAGTCTTGCTGTGATGCTACTGCAGAGCATGCTGGAAAAAAAGTGAAGATGATTTTCCCCATTTTATTAGACTACGACCCACAGAGCTCCTTGGAGCATTGCCTGAATGTTGCGTCTTATCATCCAGACAAATTGTTATTTTACATTTCAATTGTTTGAGTGTGTTGTGTTCCACAATTGCTAGCCATAGTGGTGCTGCAGGGTCAGGTTGCTCTCTTGACACATAGAACTTTATCCTTGAGGATTCTCCTTTAAATCAATATAGTACTCAAGAGTAGAACTAGACTTGGGAGATCCAAATAATTGCCTATAACCAGGGTGTTTAAATCTTCTCAGGTCTTATCTAGGGGAAAGGTATGGAAGCTCTGACAACTCCATGTCTGCTTTAGCATTAGAAACTCCTTCCAACTTTTTGGTGTGCTCTCCTTGAGGTTCCCTGTGCACCACAGTCATGGGTGTTACATCCCTTTTTATCAGTACTCTCCTTAACCAGCAGCCTTTGGGGCTAGAAGCTCTATTATGGTGAACAGCACATGGAAATGGTGGAGACAGGAAATGTATTTTTAATTTTGATACTTACATTCTGCTTATTGGTACTAATTTGCAGAAATATCATATCCAAATGCATGTAAATTCTTCCCCATTTCCCACAATTCTGGGTGATCATTCAGACCTAGTAGCCTTGCTGTCTCTCCTAAGAGATGTCTTCAAGTTTCATAGGTTTTCTTTTGTCTCAAGGGTAATATTCTGCAGGCTGAAAATAATGAGATGACCTGCCAATTGGAAAGAATGACGAGAAGCATTTAAAACAAATGCCAGATGAGGGAACAAAGAAATAGTGAGTGGGATGCATTTCATAAGGCTGTCTGGATCTGTTCAGCAGAAATGACTGAACACACAAGGAAGGATACACTGTGCTGTGCCTTGAGAAGTGTTATATACTGGTATGTGCTGGAGAGATGCTCTCACAGCAAATCCTACTTGATCTCCCCGAATCCTTCCCAGTGATTGGCACATTCTCATCTCTGTCTGCTCTGGTCTGCCTGAGAGTGTGCAGGCTGTGCTGTTCCTCTGAACAAATGTGAACATAAACAGAAGCATTCAAACAACGAGGTGGTGAAAATGCATATCCAACACTGCAGAAATATTGTTGTGGGGAATTATTACTGTGCACTTGTCAAAGCAGGGACTTAGTCTTAATTAAAAAATGCCAGTTGAAGTAGTACTAGTCAAGTCTAAATAATTATGAATACAGATGATTAATCTGTGCAGAGGTTAGAACACATAAAAATATATTGTAAGATACTTCTCCCCAACTAACACCACGTTTCTAGCATTTGCTTCAGATTATTGTTCACTGAGTGTCTCATTTTTTATGATGAGGTTCCTTTTTCATAATATTTGCTATCTAAAAGTTAAGTGCCCAGTTTAAACAAATTGTCAAGTCTCCTAAGGTCCTTATTTAATTGATAAAGGTATCATCCTCTAAAGATGCCTTAATCCCACCTGTTTCACAGAGAGGTCTTGAATGGTTAGCCTGTAATAGATTTTCAGATAATAAAACTGGAAGAGAATGTTACTCTCATTTTGCTCAGGTATATCTATTTCTCTTATAGTGTTGTGCAGCATTGTCTCTGATATGTCGGGTTTTGTTCTTTGAGATTTAGTCACTTCTGGGACAACCAATCTGCAAACATGAGATTTTGGGGTGATATTGCTGAATATCTAACCAAAATAATGAACTTGTTCCAAAGGAAAGAGAAGTTTCCAGGAAAAGGAAAGGTTCTCACACATCACTGCATTGCAATGACTTTCTGTGCTTTCTTGGTTCACCTGCCTGTTCACAGAATGGCAGGACAGTATAGCTGGAGTAGGAAGGTACCTCTGGAGGTCATCCAACCTGCCCACCCAGCTCAAAGCAGGGTTAAAAAGAGCAGGTTGTTCAGTTTCTTCTCCAGTGAGGTTTTGAATATCTTCAGACTTTATGGAGAAAAGAAATACTTTCTTCAGGGATATATACAATACTGGAATGCCATCTGAGCTGACAGCAACCAAATTGCTTCCACCAACCCTTTTGACACAGTGAAATTATCTGTTTTCATCAATGCTAACTCTATGTTGGGCAGGACCTTCATTTAACATTGTATTCAATGGCAGGGGCACACTTAAAATGTTGTTAATTAATATATCAGGCACTGAGCAGATCTTTGCCTATCAGCTGCAGCTCCCTGCTGTGTGGTGTTTTGATTTTTGAATTAATTTAGAGCTCGTGTCATGAAAGATATTAGAGCATCCAAACCAAGACTAAATTTTATTTAATAGCATTTATGATAGCTTTCCAAAGCAGTATGAAAAATTAAGAAATATATTTTATTTTTCCATGCACTAGGGAAAGTAATTATGTTAATTGCATATTTTATATAACATCAGTTATATCTTATGAAAGACTGATGGGGGTGTGTGTATGCACATTCGCACACAATGAAATTTGATTTAATAATATCCACACCACAAAACATAACTTGTGCCAATTTATTCTTTAAAATAATGTATTCTGCTTCAAAATAAGGTTCCTTATAAAGTAAGGCTACTAATATTACAGCATTATAATAAACCCCTAACAAATATAAATATATATCTTCCTTATTCATAGAGTTTAATTAGAAACCTCCTTACTGGTATCAGGCCCAAAACATCTCAGATCATCTATAGGGGCTACAATTGGAGTTTTTCTTTTGTTTAATATTTGGGTTCAAATGTGCATTGGTTTAATTTTGTTATGAAATACTGATGGCAATTTTACAGGACTTTGTCAACCTTGATATCTTTTCTTTTAGTAGACATCACACTGAAGTATCACATACTGCAGAAAGCAATGGAGTGTCACTGCAGGAGGGTTAGGCTTTCAAATCCAGGCCCAGAGCTGAAAAAACCATCATATATTAGTTTTAAGGAGAAACTGGTTTGCACATCTGCCTTCTGGAAGCTCCTCTTTCAGCAGTCCAGTTGATTAGAATGTACTGACTCATAACATCACAACCTACTTCAATCAATCCCTGTCAAACTGTAAACCATTTATTTGGTAAAACCTAGATATATGGAAGAAGCAATACTGTCTCAACATGACCCCTAAAATAGGTCTGATCATTTACACTGGTGCTGCTTTAATCAGTACTGTGATCCAAATTGAGATGCAGATTGCCATTTCCACACTAGGCTTGCTATTTTTCCTTTCAAAATCTCTTTAGTTGCTTCAAAGCTTATCTTGGAAATCCACAGAAATAGTTATTTTGTTGATGAGGCTACTTGTGTTGCCAAGAGAGTTGCACACACACAATAAGCAAAACACCTTGTTTAATTTAGGCACTAAGAGTAGGGTGAATTCATCTGAACAGATGTCTTGCATCCTAAAGGAAGAGCCTCACACTGGGCACCTTTTGGATGTCAAAAGTGAACTGATATGGATCACAAGCTCTAAATATAAAATATATTAGCAGTCGAAATACTATGGTTCTTTCTTATTGAACACAATCACACAATTGGTTCAACACAGAAAAGACACACAATTGTTTTCAAACTTTGCCTTTGAGTAGAGACTGTAGTCCATAAATTACTTATAGTAATTATAAAACTGAATTTAAACATTGCAGCTAAGTTGCATTTCCTCCCAAATTTGCTGTGCAGTGGAACACTCTAATCTGTATGGTCATGACAGCAGAGGACCAACAAGGACTTCAGGAGAGCCTCAGTGGTTTCCTCTGCTCTGTGGCGAGGGTGATTGGGCCTTGGCCACTCTTGTCATATATTTGTTTAAGTGGTTTCTAAGGATCTTCAGAGCCAGAGACCCAATAGCTTATACAGGTTGATTCCAGTTCTATAATACACCAAACATCAGAACAGTTTTGCTAGTATTTAAAATAATTATTCATGTTAATTCAAATCAATTGCTTCTTGCACTATCTACCACTGGCATGGTCAGTTTCTCTTCTCAATATTTCTCTTTCCAGAAAACTTTTATGTATGTGAACAATGTTGCATGCCTCTTTGGTATGTTTTATTTTAAATGACCCTTCAACCTTTCTTTATAGATCATGATTTCTTGACTCCACCATTGCTCTCCTAAGGATTCTGCTCAGCTGGCCCACAATATTCCTGAAGGACAATGTCTGAAACCTGAGAGACCCAAGTCCTTACTAGTGTTACTCTGAGAGATGGGATTACTTCAAGTGCTTTACACACTGCATATATATGTTCCAGTATAATGTCAATTTGTTTCCTAAGCCTGTATATGAAAATTGAAAAATGTGAAGACTATGATGGTGATGAATCTGAATTAATGGAAAAGGTGGTCTCATTTTTCTGAGACCCTTTATTTTTGTAGTATCTGGAGCTATCTAGCAGCTAGTGCATTGGTTAGTAGATAGATACATAAAACACTGCAACTAAAATTTCCATTTTAGAAAGTTTGGGGTTTAGACAGTTGAGAATCTGTTCTTTGGTTGTGATTACTTGACAATGAAGCCAAATATGTTTGGGTTTCTTTTTCCCTTATAGAGCAGGCAAATCCTAAGCATTAGTAATTCAAGCATCTCTACACTGTTCTGCTTGGTGTCTTGAACTGTGACTTGGGCTCACTTCCTAAATGGAAGTGCACTGCTACCATGACTACTGCTGACGTCAGCTGCCAGACAAGCTTTGCTTTAGTGACTCAGTTACAGTGACAGTAAAATAGATCAGAGTCCAAATGTGATGAAGCATTTATTTATAAAGTATATAACTGGTTAATATGAAATAAGTATCAACATAAGCTCAACCTGACCTGGCAATGCACACTTGCAGCCAGAAAGCCAACTGCATCCTGCATCCACAGTGTGGTCAGCAGGTTGAGAGAGGTGATCCTGCCCCTCCACTCTCATGAGACTCCACCTGGAGTACTGCATCCAGCTCTGAGACCACTAGATATGGACATGGACTTGTTGGTGAGTCCAGAGAAAGGCCATGAAGATGATAAAAGGACTGGAGCACGTATCCTGTGAAGACAGGCTGAGAGAGTTGAGGCTATTTAGCCTGGAGAAGAAAAGACTCCAGGAAGACCTTACAGCAGTGTTCCAGTACCTGAAAAGGGCTGCAAGAAAGCTGCAGATAGACCTTTTACTAGGGAATGTAGTGATAGGACACTGAACAGGAAACCTAAGGAGGGCAGGTTTAGATTAGTTATTAGGCAGAAGTTCTTTACTGTGAGAGTGGTGAGGCACTGGAACTGGTTGTCTAAAGAAGCTGTGCATGCACCATCCCTGGAAGTGGTAAAGACCAGGTTGGATGGGGCAGCCTAGTCTAGTGCAGGGGATTGGAACTAGATGACCAGTTTCAACCCAAACCATTCTGTGATTCTGTGATCAAGACAGAAGCATTTCAGCCTTTCTATGTTCTGTTAACAGTACTTTTGACCTTTGAAGGATAAAGGAAGTATCAGTTGCAGAGCCCCCTCTTTACCAGCTCTTGACACACCTTCAGATGTTGCACAGATCAGTTCCATCTGTCCCCACAAACACCCAGAACAGAGCAGCTGTAGCTGTGATTGTAAGCACTCCATGGCCACTGGAGTTTGAAGGTGCTGCTGTTATGGCTGCTGCTTCTTCCTGGGCTCTTGTGAGTAGACATAATGGCATGTGATGTTCTCATTGAGTAATGGAGTCTGCCAAAACAGCCTTCTGTTGTCTGTTCTCCCCCGCAGAAAATAAAGTTGACAAGTCTATATTTGGAGCTTTTTTACCATTTTTTTTTAAAGCATGGATACATGCTTTGGATACTAAAAAACCTCTATTATAGACAGATAGATGGAGAGAGAGAGAGAGAGAGAGAGAGAGAGAGAGAGAGAGAGAGAGAGAGAGAGAGTAATCCTATCCCATTAATCTCTGAATATCCACATGACATTTAGTTACCACCAATTTACTGGTTTTGACAAAACGAAGGCCTAGTCTCTACTTTTAATTGCATGGTTACATACAGATTAGTATATGATATTATGGCTTATATTTTTACTTACATGTGGTGGGAAAAAGTGTTTAAATGTTTACAGATGTTTATTTTGTGTAGGTAATGGAACAAATCTTAAAAAAACCTATAGATAGTATCAAACTTTAGAACCATTAACTGCATAATCTAAAGAATAAACTAAATGGATAAGCTTCACTACTGTTTGCCAAAATCAACATTTTTCTAGTGAGTTCTCTATCTGATGACTATTTTCTAAAGTGACTTTGGTATCATTCAGAAATGACAGTCTGACCCTGAATATGATCAGTATAGATCTTCATGACCTGTCACTGCACATGTGGTTGTCAGAGTTCTTTTTTAAACTAATATTCAGCCTAGATAAATTCACTAACATTCACCTTACTTCAAGAATATAGTACGTGAAGTTAAAACTTGCTTCACACAGTTCCAGGAAAATACTGGGATTGTATTTTAATGAAATCAGTTCATGTTGCAGTAATTATAATTTGATGCGTCCTTTTCTCCTGAACTTATTTTCTAAGCAAAATGAGGAGTTCTAAAACTGGATGTTATTTTCCAGTTTAGATAAATTATTTAAAATTCCCTTGAATTTAATTTATGTTTGGAGCACACTGCAACACATTCATGTTCTAAGGCAACTTTTGTAAAACTTTGCTCTGATGATGTGCATTTAGCAGAATTCCAGCTGGCAGCTGGACAGTTTTGAACCCTCAGCAAGATTCAACCTCAGTGGAACCTCCGTGGTATAACGTGAGAATAGTGGAAGTGCAATGCAACTTTTTTCCAACTCATTAACAGAGTTCAGAGGGTTTCAACGGAGAGCTCCTGTCAGCAAGAAAGTCTCAAATTGCTGTAATGCTCATTTTCAGCAGGCTCTGGGTGCTGATGAAAATATTATTTTTTATGCATAAAAAAAAAGAAAAATCTAAGTAACCCATGAGGGTGAAAATAGCCATTTAAGGCATACATCTTACACTTATTGTAGGGAGAGGAATTCTGCTGTGCAAGTGTGCTAAGTCTGCATTCCAGGGGCTTTGGACTCATTGCCTGGATAACACAGAATCAATCTGTCCATGGATATATCCTATTCTTTATGTGCAATAGATTGAAGGAAGATTTCTTCATACCTGCTGTTTCTGAACTTACAACTGATGGGAATCAGCAATTATTTTTAATAATGAATCTTTTTATCATATGTCATAAGTATGGAAAATATAATGGCAATTTACAGAGGCCTGGTATACTTTTTGTTCAAGGGAAATACGTGAGAGCAAATTCAAGTCTTACTTTGACAGATGCCATTTTTGTACAAATTGAAAGAGATTTAAAAAAGCATGACACAAAATTCCTTTTGTTTTCTTGCAAGGCAAACAAAGAAAAGCTAAAAACTACCACCAGGTTATGAAAATCAAGTATTAAAAAAATAGCAAGGGAAGGAAAGCTTTCTACACCAATGGAAGACAGGTTTTCTTTTACTTATGCACAGGTTCAGAAATCAGTCTAATTGCTGTCCTTTCTCCCCTTGATTCTCATTGTAAAGACCCTGGAGGTGTCACTACTTAGCCATGCACAGAAACCTCAACTCAGGGATCTCCTACAAGACTTTGAAGGGCTCAGAATATGTTCTGGTGCTGGAGGGTGGAGGTTGGGAAGTCAGTGGGAACAGGAGATCAGCAGGGAAACTCTGCTGTGTGGGTGCCTCTGAGGTTGTGCAGTGGCAGATTGACTTCAGGGCAGCACAGACCTGGTAGTATTGATGTTTTCTGCTCAACTGACTTCACTTTTCCTTCTTCTCTCTGTGGACAGGCTAAGACTGCAGGATGCCTTCTGGTGACATTGGGTGACTTCTTACATTGCAAGTCTATGCACTGAGGCAAAAGAAAGAACATAAAGATTCTTACTCTCAGGTCTCATGCTATATCCTGGCTGAATGCCCTGAAATGTGACTTACTGTTCCTCCAGATAAACAGTGTTTCAAGGAGTAATGTTTTTTTCTTCATCTTTTTTTTTTTTTTTTTTTTTTTGGGGGGGGGTTGTTTTTTTTTCTTTTTATAGTTTCAGTCAGGATTATCTGGGACTTTTAAAATAGTGGAAAGAAATTTTACTAATTGTAACTTGAATAAATGAAATTATTGATGTTTCAGAATATAGACATCTAAAATGATAAATTCCTGTTCAAAGTATCCTTCTAATTTTTTCTTTTTCCCGAAGGAAGATGTTGAAAGAAAAACAAAGTTTTTCATTTACTATGTAAGCTGAAATACTGGGGTTTTTTTCTAAAGTCTTCTTTTAGCTCTCAGGGATATGGTAGCCATGGCAAGTAATCTGCTTTTTTATCCTTCCATAGCCTCTGACTAACATATGTGTCCTGCAGTGATGTCTTTGGTTTTGCCATCACAGTTGCTAATGACAGACAGAATCAGTTTCTAACAGCAGTACCATATTAACATTTACCATAGATTAACATGAACATAGATTATCAACAATTTTTCTACTTGATAGTCCTTGAAGCAAAAGGGTAATTTTTCTGTGAACTGCTTCTACCATTCATTTACCCAGAAATTCTAATGCTGTGAGATAAAATTTAAGTCTGATATTGCTTGTGAAATCTTGGAGACTTGAGCTACAGCATAACAATCTGTCCTCTTTTCTTACCTGCCATCTGAAAAATACTTATTGCTTTCTGCTGTACAGCTGAACTCTGACATGAGGCTCAAAACAGCATATGTAGATATAATTGCAAAATTGAAAATGTGAGGGAGGAAAGGCCAGTTGCACTGTGATTACACGCCCTCTAGCTATTACTCCATTTCATCTCATGTTAACTCCAGCCCCTCCCTCTGGAGATGTAAACTTGCAACTTGCAGGATGGCTTAACTACCTCGTTATCCTGTATTGTATGTGCAACACCTTTTCCTGACTTTCTGCCACCTTATAGTGGCTAAATGTTCTCTTAGACAATGAAAGAAAGAGTAGATGCAACTTGGTTGAGTACATTCCCGAGATAAGAGAGACCTTGATTCTAAATTCTCCTCTGAATCAAAACATGGATTTGAGCCAAGATTTTTCACCTTCCAGGAAAGTGCTTTAATACTGAGTCATTTTCCTTCTCACTGGCTTAATGAATATTTAAATAGTCCATGCAAGACAGAACCGAATCAGTGGGAGAGACTGTGAACAAACCTCTCTAGAATATCTTACAATGTTGTAGCTAGGTCGTTGTAGAGGACACAGCTCCAGATCCACTCAGGAAACAGCAAACATTGCATCTGCCACCTATAATTTGGGTTAATATATTTGTGTTTCCTTCGCTTTCTTTTCCTCCTCCTCTCCTCCCCTCCAAAGTGGTACCAAATAAAACTTTTGGAATACAGAGAAACAAGTAACTTTGGGTATTTTAAATGTTCAATCTCTTGCCACTGCTACAGAGGAGAAGTTTTATCTTCACCTGAAGGACAAGAAGGAAGCAGTGGGTTAGCTGATCTCATTCGTTAAAGGGATATACAGTTCATGAGGCATTAGATTATATACAGAAAGTTGATTTTTGTATCACTAGGACATGGCAGTTGAGCTCATTTTTCCTAAAGGGTATGGAAAGATGAAGCAGCTTGAGCTACCTGGACAGTCTGAGCTGACATAAGCCTATAGGGAGCCTGACCAAACAGTATCATCCTCTTTGAGTTTTGGCATGGTGTTCCTACCCTGTCTCTTCTCTGACATTAGTCATCCCACAATAGTAGTGACTGACATTGACTCCCTGGACTAGAGAAATACAGGTGGTTTCTTTCTGTTTGTTTGGAGGTTTTTTCCCCTCTAGGCTACTTCCATGTTGGTTTGCCAGTCTTGTCCACTCCATGGCTGCAAAATTTCTAGTCTTTTGGCAGATTTGGGGAGGGATAAAAGAAAAAAAGTAATTTTTAAGAAATTAATGGATGCCAAGAATGGACAGTTGATGCTGGCAGAACTGCACAATAAGGCAGGGTCACAATTACCTGTTTTCTCCATGAATCTGCCTGTGAATGTCTCTGAATAAAAGCAGCATATCCTCTTGTAGGTGTTGTAAATATGTGGCTTGTTGTATTTGTATAAACCTCAAGTCAGTCTAAAATTAGATGTTATTATCCTTTCCTAGCTACAAGTCATGGTATTTATTTAACTGCTGCAGTTTTGCCTAAGTATCTTGTATTAAAAAATTGTGGAAATACGTTCTCCAGTTCCCCAGGATAAGCTGACCAATAGTTAGTTTGCTTTTCACATGCTTACTCACCATAGTGAAGTAATTCAGACTTTCTCTCCGTAACAGGTAGGTCCTGTAGGGACACCTTTCAAAGAGTCAAACTTATGCTATAACTTTACATAATTAATGTGATTCATTACAATGCTTCTATTAGGATTCATAGTTTCTGGTGCTGCTGTATCTTTAGAAATATAAATGTAATGTTTCAGTGTTTGACAAACAGTGTTATATGTATAATATTGCTATTTCTTAAATTATTCATTGTATTATTTTTCTCATTCATCCAGTACTTTTTGTACTCAAACTTTATTATACCTAAACAACAGCAACTGTTGCTATGGTGTTCTTGCTTATAGAAGGGCACTGTCAACCATAAACTACATTTCTAACCTTCTCAGCTATTAAGGAGGTAACACCTCCTCCCTTTTTTGTGATTGTAAATGTATTATGTGTCTTGATGGATATTGTTAATTTGATTTTTAGGGCTAGAGTGGTTCCAGAACTGATGAATCTATTTGCATAAAAATTCAGTCTTGTGCCTGTCATGGATGGGCTGTGTTCATTATTAAAATGATGAGTTCTTGAGGAATCACTCAGTGTTAAAGAATCTCTTCCTATACTCTTTTTGCCATATTTATTTGTTATTTGTATTATGATGGCAGGTATGCTGGCTATACATCCAGGATGAGTCTTTCTGTAAAACAATCAGACTCTTACCTGCCCAGCACAGAGAATTTCCAACAGTTGGACAGTCATATCAGAGTCAATGTTTTGGTTTCAAATATCAAGCTAACAAAATGCTCTTTGAAACAAAATGTGCTAAACATTTTCCCCAAATGCTAATCTTAAGAGAAAAATATTCCCAGATTTTGCTAGCTCTTCTTGAAGACTTCATTTTGCAGAAAATACCCCCAAGGGTAACAATGAAATCATTGATGTAGATAATTTTTTATTTTCTTAATGTGTTCTTTTTCAGTGCATTCAATAATAAAATAAATCATTGCCTAAACTATCAAAATACCCACCATATTTTTGGATTTCATACACCAGACCATAAGGGTTGGAAAGCAATGGGGAAAAAAACTGAACAGAAGGGGTTTACTAGTTGCTAAAGCTTGGGGCCAGATTGAACTGTTAGGCATATGAGCATAAATCTGGAGTTGTGCTCTCAAGAGCAATCAGATTACTCCAGATTTATGCTTGGCTACCTGAGATCAGAATCTGGCCAAAGATTTTTTTCTGTAAGCACGTTTTTGTAATTAGCATTGTCAGGAAAAAGAAATATCAAAAAAGAAGATGTCAGGCTGTCCAGGTTTTGATAAATACCTTGAACAACTCTCAATTGTTTTATCAGGCATTCTTTGTTTTGAATTAAAGGGGGCAGAGATGTATGACAAGCTCAGTCTGCATTTAATTTCTTTCAAGCTCTATCATAAATACTGAAATAATGCCTACTGTTGAACTAGAACCTTTCATCCTCCTTTCTCCATCAAAATATTTTCTATTACCACTACATAAAAAGTGGAACAGCAGTTGTACAAAGATTGGCATACAGAGGTGCACCCTTTCTATAGCAAATGGTTTTGTAGGAGCAGTTTTGCCTGGACTAATCTAGTAGTACATCTGCAGCATCATGTCTGAAATGATTAATTTATCAAAATTTCCTTAATACAGAAAAATTAATTCTTTAAGCTACTTAAAACACAGCAATTTCCTTGCTATATTTCCAGGTCTTCTCTACATGACTATTTATGTTGCACCATTATAACAAAAAATCCCCACTGTGAGATTTTCATACCAATCAACTCATATTTCCCCAGAACTTTTATTTCCATGAGCTGACAAATGTTTCCATGGTATCTTTATTCTCTCTTTGTTTAACGTTAGAATTTGTGTACAGTTTTAGGAATTAACCACAGTCTTGTTGTGATTTTCTTTCTAATAGAAACATTCTGTTTCCTGAAAGTCAGAGCTCCATCAAAGGCACTGCATTTCTTCTTTTAGGTCGGGCTTCATTTATTTTTTCACTACTGTAACTTGATTTTCATAATGGCATTCCTTTCTTATTGTTTTTGCAGCCTGAATAGCGAACAATGATTTTCTGCTCAGCCATGATCTTTTTGTTTCTCTTTCTTAACACACAAAGGAGAGGGAGAAAATCTCATTTTTTTTCTAGACTTCCTCATCTAGGAAAACAAATTTTTTAAAATGTTTCTTATATGGAAATATTCTCTCACTATAGAAATTGCCTTGGGGAAACTGATGGTTCATAATAAAGTCAGGACAAAATATTTGATTACAAAAATTTCAAGTATATTCCATATGGTTTTTCATCTCTAAAACAGGGCAGTTCATGATTCTTGAAGGTCTGATTTTGGTGGCTGATCATAAAGTGGATCTTTAAGCAGTAAATTACCAGCTTAGAAACCTTGGGAATCTTCTTAGGGAAATTATTTTACTTTCTTGAGGACTGCTGAAGAAGTCATGGGAGGATTCAGAAGGAAAAGGGCCTCATTTCAAATGTGTACTGGAATAAAATTGAACTAAAGGCTAAAATGTTGCTTCACATCTAAAACAAAAGAGTAGGTAAAGAGGAAAATTATTAAGAAAGGATGCCGATGTTTGGCTTTGGAAAGGGAACTGGAGACCACAGTGAAAATAACTTCAGCAGAACAGAAATATTGGAAGTCAAGCTGGAAGGTAACCAGCTGCAGAAGAGGAAGTTGGTGGGTTTGTTGCTCATGGTACATCACATGATTTTAGAGCCTGGGGGGATATCTGGAATGGTATCCGTGTTTGAGAAATGAGTTAGAAAGGAGTACAGAAACTGGGTAATTTTCTGAAAAAGGAAATGTAGAACAGTGAAAATCTGATAAAAAAGGTGACAAAGGGCAATAGAAGAAAAGAAGTCAAACTCATGGCTGGGAAAGAAAAGAGGGTTAAATATTATTGCATTTTAAGATGGCTGGGAAAGAGAAGAGGGTTAAATATTATTGCATTTTAAGATTTAAAAAGAGAGGGTTAGATATAAGTAAAATAAACTATATTCTTGTCAGCCTAACCTCAGTTGCAGGAGAGCTTATGGAAGAGATCATCTTGTATGCCATTACATGGCACATGCAGGACAATCAGGGGACCAAGCCCAGCCAACATGGATTTATGAAAGGAAAGTCCTGCTTGACCAACCAGATCCTCTTCTATGACAAAGTGACCAGCTGTGGCCGTAAAACTTCCTCCCACAAAAAAAAGACTACACTATGGTCTGAGAAATGCTCATTAGATCTTGGCCATGGCAAACAGAACCCGCGCTAAGCTCCTCTTGAGCTTGTCAGAAACACTGCTCCCAGGAACTACTGCTCTCTAACAAGCTCCTGGTTTTTAACAAACAACCTTGGAAACTTATTTTTCTTGCCAGAGTAACAACCCAAGTGGAATAATAGTTTTGTTATCAAACTTTCAATGAATGTTACTGACCTGAATTGTGGCCAGGATGGAAAATTACTATGACTAAACCCCACTCTCTTGTGACCCTATAAACAGCAGTCTTAAGTGAGACTCTTTGAGCTCTTCTGAACTGCAGCAGGTGCAACCAGCAATTTCCCTCTGAGTGCGGCCTCTCAGAGCTAGTGAACTCTCAAGTTTGTTATACTTGGAGGATGGACAAACAAGGATGGATCTGGGGCTGATACCCCCACCCCTTGAGGCCCAACCCTTCACCCGTAGAGAAGATGCAAAGGCATCTGACATGAGGGCTTCGCTGAATTTAAGGGGAGTTTTTCACAGGTATACTTTATACATACTCTTTAGGTCTGTGTGTGTGTGTGAATACGCTATAGCAAATGTACTGTGATGTTGTTCCCCTAGATTCTTAAGTACTTCAGATTTGTAAGTAACTTAGATCTGTGAGTTACTGTTGTGCTATAGCAAATTCTGTATGAATCCTTTGTTAAATTGTGTAACTCAATCTATCGATTAAATGATATTAGGTTCAAGTGTTATTGAACCTTGAGGCCTAAACTGTTGGTTAAGTCCAGACCTCATTTGCAAGGGGGTCTACTCTGAACCTTGTGACTCTTCCTTATTCTTTTTTATTCTTACCCTTGCCTACCCTTATCCTTTTCTTTCCCTCCCTCCACCTAGGCATCACGTAGATAACTTTTTTGGTTTTATTTTGCTTGTAGAGTGATTGATTTTGGATCTTAGTTTGCTTTTCCTCTGTGTGCTTTAACCATCTAGTAAGAAGTAGAGTGAACCTTGCCAATGAACTTTGTTTATACTAAACCTGCTTTTGCCAATACCTTTGCCAGTGTTTCTTCGAGTCAAAACATGCAATTGCAACACTCTCTTAGTAGATGAGGGAGAGGCTGAGGATGTAGTCTCTCTAGATTTCAGTAAAGCTTTTGACACTGTCTCCCACAGTATCATCCTAAAAACACTGGCTACTCATGGCTTGGATGGGTGAACTCTGATGGGTAAAATAACAGCTGGATGGCTGGACCTGGAGACTTGTGTCGAATGGAACTAAATCCAGTTGGTGGGTGGTCACTAGTGGTGGTGGAATCACCATCACTAGAGGTGTTTAAGAGGTGTCTGGATCTGGCACTGAGTGATATGGTTTAGTGGTCTAAGGGTTACAGTGGTAGTACTAGGTTGATGGTTGGACTTGATCTTAAAGGTCTTTTCTAACTTTGATGGTTCTATGACTCTATATCTAGCACAGAGTTGAAAACTACTTACAACTGCAGAGCCCTGCCAGGGAATGTCTGAAACATATGGTGTTCTCAACAACTCAGGTTTAAGGAGCAGCTCCTTAGGTTTGCCAGTTTACACTAAGAGGATCAGCTCTTAGGTTTATTGCTATCATCATGACAGAGGTTTTTAAGAGTCAGTGTTCCTTTTAATGATATAATCACAGAGGAATTAATTAGCTCTGACAGAAGTCAGTTTGACAGTGGTACTCAAGAGAATGTGATAGTCAAAAGGGAAACAATGGCAACAGACAGAGCAAGATGATTCCCTTTGCAAAGCATTAGATAAATGTGTTCATTGCTCATACAATGAATCAAGAAGTCTTCAAACTCTTGGTGTAAAAACGAAGATATTATATATCATTGCCATGCTGTGTAAAACCTGAATTTTTTAGTAATTTGTTCACAAGCTGAATTAATGATTGGCATAGAAACAAGGAACACAAAAATAATTCAGATAATTAAAGGATCAAAGCAATTTGGCTCTGGTGAGGCAAACAAATAGTTTAAAATTTGAAGGGGAAAAAGGGGATACGTCAAACTCAAACATTAACTTGGAACAAAAGTAGCAAAATGTGTTCTTTATTTCCCTGTTCTTTTCTCTCTTCAACTTGTCACTCGATTGAAGGCAACTTCAAAGTTTATTTAATTTACTTTGGTTTTCTAAGAAAAATCAAGGCTGTTATAAAAGTAAAAGCTTTTTAATGTGGGGTTGTTTCTATACATATGATGACTGAAAGTGCAATCAAAATTTCTTGTATATGTAATACTTGCACATGAAAAGGTCAGTCTCAAGTAGTCTCAAGAAGGAATAACAGTTCATCATAGTGAAAAACAGATTCCCATCATATTTCCTTTTGGTAAGGTGACTGTAAATGACATTGCAGTTAAAAACCTGTATGATTACCTTGAACTCTGTTTTCAGACAGTTTTGAATTCACATAGGAAAGAGACATGTAGTAGACTTGCAAGTATGAGCTGACATGAAGCACACTGTAGATGCATTTTGCAGCAGCAACACATCTTGCACAATTCATGCCCTCAAGCTTCTATCTTTGAAGAACACTGATGGGTTTTGTCCTGTCATCCTTTAGTTCCATCTTAATGCCTGTCATGGGAAAATGGCACTGGCAAGTCATTGATATTTCTTGTTTCTACTGAGAGAGCTGTTTTCCTATCATTCTCTCCTTACACCATTAGTTTGTACCTTAGAAAAAAGTACAGTTCTGCTTTCTTTTCTGTACTCTCAAGAGATTTCTAGGCAAACTGCATGCTTTCTGCTTTTAAGCTCTTTGTGCCTTGCAATGGAATTAATCTATTAACTGAATGTGTCAGTCACAGTGTGTTGGGGAGCTCCACCTCATACATTATAGGTCACCTGTTGTCCTTAAAGTCTAAACCTTGAAAGAAACATCTTAGGTTTTTTTTCTGCAAAAGATGAGCTGCCTCTGACATTATTCATGGGTCACCAATGCAATCTCAGTGAGTCTGATCCATGGCACCAGGTGTGCTGTGACAATGCAGACAACAAAAGTCCCAGAAGAAGAAGCCAGAGACCGAGTTCATAGCTAATAACCCAAGTAGCAGGGGGTGATATTCAGGGGAAAGACATTCAGAAAGAAAAGGCTGGAGTCATCATCTATACAGCATGATCAAAGCTCTCTCAGCAGGTGGTGCTGGAGGGTGACTTGGTTCTCACGAGGATGCCAGAGCAAATAATACATCCAGAGCAGATAGTAACATTGGTCTCAGCTGTGGATTTAACAGTGATTATGAAACCTGGCTTTGTTTCTGATAGGTATTTCTCTGCCCAGAAAAGTTAATTCTTCTTGTACATTCTCCCTTAGTTGCTATTAGTAGCAAACTATCTTTTTTTGGCTTGGAAAGAATGAAGCTCTTCCTAAAAGTGTGTTGACTTTCACTCGATGTTACAGTGGATTTTTTGAGAATTTCTCTATGACACAGTGTAGAACAATTTGAATGTGAATCTGATTTTTTTCCAAATTTGGGAGTCTTTGGATCTGAGTTCTGCATAACTACTTAGTGAAACACGGAATGACAGAAAGTTACTAAAATCAGACTTGTTTTTTTTACTAAAACTGTCACAGATCAAATTTCAAGTTATGAGTGGGAAGGAGGAAAGAGAGAAAAGAAAAACAGAATTATGATATTAGACCTCTGAAGCAAGCAGAGTGTTTCTGATAGAGGAGTGGAAGAACTTTAGAGACAAGTTGATGAAAAAGAAAAAAAAAGATTATTGGATTATAGTTTCTCTCTCATATGTGCTTTAGTTGATCAAAAAAAAAAAAAAGACTTGTAGATAAAGGCTGTTAAAAAGATCAGTAACAGTGACCATGAAAAATTGATTTCCCAGATATAAAGCGTGCTTTAGTTGATCAAAAAAAAAAGACTTGTAGATAAAGGCTGTTAAAAAGATCAGTAACAGTGACCATGAAAAATTGATTTCCCAGATATAAAGAGTGGCTTTAGTCCAAAAATCAAATTGAAATTTAAATTATAGAAAGCAGTAATATATCAAGATAATTGCCAGTATGTTCAGATGAGATAACAGATAACAGAAAAATATTCATTAAGAAAATGACAATGGTATATAGAAAAACACTTTTAAAAGTCACTATTTTTATTGTCTACAGGGAATAAAACCATCTTTTAAGAAAATTATCAGATTTTCTGGCATAAGAATTAAATAATGGCTAGATAACAAAGAGCTTGCATAAAGACTTATTTAAATTCCTACTGCATAGAGAAAAAGCAGAAATATATTACTGTCATGCACCAAGCTGGAAATTATTATATGTCTCTAATTTCTTTCAAGGTGCCTTAAATTACCAGTATTTAGTGTTTTAATCATATTTTTTCTTTACAATGCCTGAAAGCAGATAGACACCAGACAAACACTTTGGGACAGAGCTTAGGATGGGATTGAGCCCAGAACTGGTGAAGACATGGTGAAGGTCATGACTACAGAAGGCTGAAGCCACGTGACTGGGATGAACTGCCTCCCAATGTGGTCCAACACATCTGAAGAGAGTGGTGTTGCCCCATCTTGTAGTAGGCACAGGATTTGTCTCTTTTTCCCTTTCCTCATAGCAGTTGCACCATCAGGATGGTGCTGAGGCTACATCTAGAGAATGAAGAATAGAGCTGAAAAAGGAGGGGCAAAGGAAACCTAATCACTCCCTGCCACTGTAAATCTGCCTGTGACACCATATCCAGGTGAGATTTGGACACCTGAACTTCAATATCTATATGAGTTCTAAGCTCCTTTTCAGTCAGTAGAGATCCAGCCAACGTCCATCAGAATATCTGTCTAAGTCTGGATGCACAGGGTTTTTATTGTATGGACATGGTCTAGGCCTGTTTTAGATGGTTTGTATAACCCTCTCTCAGTGTGTTAACTTGTTCAAGTAAGTTTAATGCATGTAATGAAGGTACATGTGACTTAAAGTTGTAAAGCAGTTTTTTATTTGTTGAATGTGTGCAGCAGATAGTCAGGACTAATGAGTTCCTAGGGTAAGCATTAGTATGATCTTCATCTGCACTAACACAACAATGAGTTCTTGCTGATCAAAATCATAACTAAGGAAAGGAAGAGCAGGACTCTGCTGTTCCCTGAATGCCCTGATCCTTGTTGCATCTGAGTTATCTTCTGAATCCCAGCTGTTTCTCTAAAGCTTCTGTATGTTTCCTGATCACAGCTTTCTCCCCTGAGTTGTGGCCTGTGCACATTCTCACAGTTCTTCCTTATAACTCAGCAATATCCTCAGAAGTCTGACTTGTTCTTATGCAGTGAGGCTGTGTCAAAACTTCGACGTGAGAAGCACACTGTTCAGGAACAGTGTGGTCAACAGGACCAGGGAAGTGATTCTTCCCCTGTACTTGGTGCTGGTGAGGCCACACCTTGAATACTGTGTACAGTTCTGGGCCCCTCAGTTCAGAAAGGATATTGAAGTGCTGGAGCAGGTCCAGAGAAGAGCAGTGAGGCTGGTGAAGGGACTTGAGAAGCTGAGGGATCTGGGTATGTTTAGTCTGGAGAAGAGGAGGCTCAGGGGAGACCTTATCGCCCTCTACAACTCCCTGACAGGAGGTTGGAGTCAGGTGGGGATTGGTCTCTTCTCCCAGGCAACCAGCAGCAGGACAAAAGGGCACAGACTCAAGCTCTGCCAGGGGAGGTTTAGGTTGGATATTAGGAAGAGATTTTTTATGGAGAGAGTAATCAGGCACTGGAATGTGAGATGAGACTAGATGTGGCACTTACACAGTAGGGTTGTACTTGGTGATCTTGAGGGTCTTTTCCAGCCCAGTTGATTCTATGATTCTGTGGTAGATGGACAGCTGAGGAGACAGGCAGGAGGAAGGAAACCCCCAGGTGACCCAGGATATCCACAAAAGGCAGGCAGACATGGCACTGATCCTGTGGGGAAGTGCACATTCTGGAGTAGAAGTTGCAGGCCAGGCAGAATATTGGACATGGTTTTAGAAGTCAGGCAGCTGAATCAAGTCTTACACAAGGTAGATGTAAATGCCTAGTGCACCTGAATGCCTAGTGCACCTGTGGACACCTACATGTGGCTGCTTAAATGTAGGGATCTGAATCTTGAACTGAATTTTGCCCTAGATGCTTGGCTGAGAACAGCCAGTCAGAAGCTCAACAGCATAAATTGGGTGAGATGTATTCAGGCTATGGAGACTAAGATTATGGTTTTGCTGTGAAGAGGGTAGACTCCAAAGCCATTAGCTCAATCCAAATATACCACTTCTTGTCTGTCACATGCAGACACTGCTTTACTTAATGTGTGTCAGACTCTGCCTATTTTATTTATTCTGGACATGCTGACTATTCAGATATCAAACTACCATTTCCACAGGATTCATTCTAATCTAGGCAGTGTAAGATGATTTGCCTTCACTTTCTGATTCTGGCAGCTGCTGTCTTCCATAGCTCTGACTTTGAGGTTGTTACTGGTCAAACTGTATCTTTTTTTTTTTTGAAAAATGTCTTCTTAGTATAAACAACCATTTATCGTGCTTGCAGCTGGTGGTAGGAAGCTATACCCAACAAAATGCTGGGTGCAATGGATGTAGGCAAATCTTGCATGAGGGAAAAGACAGCTATGGCATTTGTGTTTCATACCAAGTATAAAAGAGTGGATTTAGGGCAGAAAACTAGGTGAATACTGTAGGTCCCTACAACTATGAACAGAAGAATATTCACAAGCAACCTCCTGTACTTATGCATTAAGGCCCAATGCCTCCATGTACTGAGCTGGGAGGAAACTGTTAACCAGTATACATTGAACCAGACTAATTTAAATTTCATTTATTGTATAAGGGTTTATTTATTTCCAAATAAACCAGAAATTTAAAGGTAGCTCTCTGTATTTGCTAACTCAAGGACCTGAGAAGAGCTTTTTTATTGTTTTGAGTAGATTGCACAGATAATTAATGAAACACTCTGACATAGCTACATTTCCTGCAACTCAATGGACAAGTGAGCACTTAAACAAAACAGCAGGGTTTCTTATGCTTACGAATATGTAAAAAACAATTCAGGGCCCTAGCACTAGTTCCACTGACTCCTAACAAGAAGTAAATGGAATTTTACATGATCACATAAGGTACGATATGAAAAAATTATAATACTAACTAAACCTGAAGTATTTGCAAATTTCTTAGACAGACTTAGTGGTGCAGGAATCAGCTGACCGAAAAGCTCTTGTTGATCTTGTTTCTTTTCAGTCTATGCTTCCACATGCACAGGCAAGAACATTGCAGGGGCTGTTTGTCTGTAAGTGATGCTTTCATAGAATCATGTGTGCTCATGCTTACACTGAGTAGCAGGGAGATGTGCCTGGAGTGTAGAGTCCGTCTGGGGATTTGGGGGGGTTGGTATCAGTCTGACCAGGTGTTTCATTAGTTTTTGGTTGTGCTTGCTTGCTATTGTCTGTTGTATTATACTGGCAATGGTGCTGTCTGTGACTTGCTTTCTTTCTCCTTATTGCAGCACTGTCTGCACACTCAGGTTCCAGGACATGGATCTTGTCCTTCAAGATATTTTTTTGTCAACTGTGCTTCCTCCCACACTTGTCACACATGGCAGAACACTATTAATAGCATTTCACCCTCCCTTATTTGTGAACCTGATTATATTAGAGAGGTAATGAACAACTAGGAAGGAAAAACTTGGGGGGGGTTCTGTCTTTTCAATTTCCAGGAAATAAAAATGCTTGACTGAAGGTACAGTTTGGGGCAGTATAATTCTAATAAATACCTTTAGCTTGCTGGGCAGGGCTGGGACGAGGTTCTGTCTTTTTACTTTGCCTTGGCCCACCAGAAACACTGATATTTCAGAAACATCTGGAAAGAAAGCATGGCATTTCAAGCCAATGAGTAGACTTTTCTGGATGTATGCAAGGGAGAATTTTAAAGATGCTAACACAGAAGGTCAGAAAAAAGTGAATGTGTCTTATCTCAAAGGTGAGTCAGAAACTGCTATCCCAGCCAACCTGCCGAGAAAATTTCTTCCATATGGCTGATTTGCAAGCTCCATGTTACAGAAAAGTAGCTAAAATCTGGAAATATGGTGGTAAGTGACGGAAAAAGTGCAGTTTGACACCTAAGTTGTAGACCTGCATCATTATTCTCCCCTACCTACCTTCCCTGATGCTCAAGACCCACTGACCACTGTCACTTTCTCCTCATTGCTGGAATAGACAATTGTCTGACACAGGAGCCATAAAATATGAACCGAAGGCCACTCGTAAAGAAAGAAGCACCATGAAACTCCCTGTCACAGATCCACATCCATGCCCTGTCTCATCCTCCTTCTCTCATATACATTTCCCCATTCCTGTGATACTCTCTCAGACAAAAGGCAGTTATAGACACAGAGCTGATTTCAGGTGACTTACAATTCTTATGACTGTTGTTTACAAAAGAAATTATTTGACTTGTAACAGCGACTCAATTCTAGTTTGATGCTGAAGTACAAAATATGAAAGGGAAGGCTTTAAGCATTGGGGCATCTTTTGTAACAAAAAAAAACCCTTTGATTTTTATTTTTAAGAAGTCCTATAGGTTGTGGCCATTTGTGAGCAAGTCAGAGCAAATCGATTTATTTCTGTGAGAGAAAGAATAGCATAAAAAAAATGTCACAGGTTCATGTCAAAAGTTGGTACTTCTTTGAGAAAACCTGTTAAAAAATCACAGCCTGTCAGTGGGAGTCCTACGTATTATAAAATGCAAAGCAATATTATTTACTTTATGAATATTGAAAACATATCTATTATATGTGAGACTTGTTTATTACTGTGCAATTTTCATAGGAATCAGTATTAAAATTCATGATTTTTTTTTTCAAAGAGCTGTAATGGAAAATTTCAGATAATATAGAATGAGAGGTAAAGTAGCTGGACATCCCTCAAACGTTTCTTGAAAAGTATTGTTGAGTTTTATCAGCAGTTTTAGACTTAATACAGTTACCATTCTGAAAACTTCCTTTGGGCAATGGTCAAGCAGAGAGTAAAGAACAGAATCAATACAACTTTAATAATAGTAATTTCCTAGAACTGGTATGCTAGGTTAATACAATGTTCTGTATTGCTGTTATTTTCTGGTGTGGGTATTTTAAACTGTGCTCTCTTTTTCTAAATGTGTAACAACAGGTAAAGCAAATAGGTCATTATGAAAAAACATCAGCAGGCATTAATCTAAGTTACCTTAAAAAATATTGTTAGCAACGTGTAAAGGTCTATGCAGAACCAGATTACTGAAAACAGTGCATGTATTCATCCTGTGGATATTAATTGCTTTTATCAGCATAACACTTTCAATGAAATATGTCACAGAACCGATGTATGAAGAAACCTTTAAGATCATCAAGTCCAACCATTAACCTGGTACTCCATTGTAACTCCTAAACACTAAAACATATCTTCCAGCACCAGGTTCAGATGCCTCTTAAACACTTCCAGGGATGGTGATTGCCCCCCCTCCCTGGGCAACCTATGCCAGTGCCTGAACACCCCACCCTAACAAATTTTTTTTCTAATATTTACTCTGAATCTCCCCTAAGTCTCAGCTTATGGCCATTTCCTCTAGTCTTCTCCCTGCAGCCCTGTCAGGTATTTGTAGAGAGTGATGGGGTCATCCCTGAACCACCTCTTCTCAAGACTAAGCAAACATCTACAACATACACATAAAATGTACCATGTGAAAAAACTTAACCGTGTATATTTAGACTGTATTTTGAATGTAATATTAACCTTGAATAAGTCTCAGCTTATGGCCATTTCCTCTAGTCTTCTCCCTGCAGCCCTGTCAGGTATTTGTAGAGAGTGATGGGGTCATCCCTGAACCACCTCTTCTCAAGACTAAGCAAACATCTACAACATACACATAAAATGTACCATGTGAAAAAACTTAACCGTGTATATTTAGACTGTATTTTGAATGTAATATTAACCTTGAATAAATCACCTCATTATTAGTTTCTCTTCCTTCTTACTTGAAGTAGCACAATTTGGCAGTTATTGAGAATAGCTTGTCTTTTTTATTGGTGAGCTTGATGAAGTTGTTTTTGGTCAAAAGAGCAATGCCACATATTCAGAAAATTGAACTCTAACATAAACCTGCTGGTGAATCATTCTTTAGAAAGATTTAACATTCATGAGTTTATCTGGTGCACAGGCAGGGCAAACAATGATACAGATAAGATGAAATTCTTACTGCCTGCCTGAGTTGTTTGCAAGTACAAAACTTGATTTTCCTTAGGAGGTTTCATGCTCATGCTATTTCACTGGCAAAGAAACTGTATTGTGTTACTGTAAATCTGTAATGTATTTAAGATTTTGCTCCCACATTGAGGTTCTCTTACAGTCATGATTCATCTTATCTGTATGTTGCATTCATTATTGTTCAAAGCATAAACTTCTGTCTAACTCAATCAGCTTGAGAGAAGATTAGTTTTTAACCTTTTTATGGAATTCAGTTCACTCAGATGAGTTGCTCACAAACTTCTAAGTTTAAACAAAAAATTAATTGGTTTATAATTAGCTGCACTTTTTAACTGCCTTGCAGTGATGCCTGGGAATTGCTCTTTTGACTAAACACTCTCAGTGTTACCTCGAAACGCAGCTGCCTTGTCGATGCTGAGGGCGCCTGTGGTCTGTGTGCTGCTGTGGGATGCAGCTGGGTGTGCTGCAGTGATTGCTGGAGGGGACAGAGGAACACAGAGCTTGTAACCAGAGGACAGCAGGTGGCACTTGGTGCAGTACCATTCCCTGAAATAACCTGTTCATTCTTGCAAGCTTTCATTTTGCTTTTCATTTTTATAGCCTACCCATAGAGATTCGAAGGCTAAGTCTGCACAGCTTAGGTATAGTCCAAGGCTTTGTATTACATTAGAGGGGAAGCCAAGGGACAGCTGCAATTCAGCTTTCTCTGCCTCTGAGACTAGGAGTAATACAGTTACTCAGTTTTTGTTCTATGAAATTTATGGAAAAGTGAGCCTGTTTTGTCTTTCTGAACTATGTACATGTCCTGAAGGTAAGGACTGCAGAATTTTTCAAAGTCTGTCTCCTCTGAGCATACAAACCCCGTGTAAAGGGTTAAAAGAATGAATAATTACCTTTAAAGACCTCTTTTTTTTAACAATAGTGGTACATTTGAGGAGCATTTTTGTTTACATACCTTTTGACTTAGTCTTGCAGCTTTTCACCGCAGCCAAAATAGTGAGAAAGGTGCTTAAAAAGTTGAATAAAAGTGAAGCTGAGTTTCTCTTGAAATTGCTTTTTCAGTCAGCTGAGTACAAAGTCAATAAATACTATGGAACTAAAACCAGAGAAATTGAAAACACTTTCTTTTTACTCTAGTTTGAATTTCTGGATTAGTTCTTTTGTAACATCTTATTTGCTGAGGAATGTAAGAGAGAGAGGAATTCATGTTTAGTAGTAAAACCAAAACAAAAATTTGCTTCAGTTTTTTCCTCATGAAGCCAGCAGGGGATGGCAAACTAATAGTGGAGATTATTTCTTTTCTAGATATATGAATCCTATGTGACAAGTAACAAGAAAATGGCCTACTGATCCTCTCAAGTTGAAACTTTGGTCTGTGTATTATTTATGATGGAACAAGAACAAAAAATGCAGCTTTAGATAGAGAAAAAATACAATTAATGGTAGCAGCAACAGTATAGAAGGTCAACTCTATCTTTTGGGCAAGAGCCAATATAAACATGCATATACAAATATGAAATAGACCAGAGGAAATTAATTTTATTGATTTTTTTTATAAAAAGAATTATATTGTATCTTACAGTGTAAATAATACATATGTACACACAAGCACACTGCTTAGAAATTACCTATGCTCAAGCCCTGAAATTGTATATTTTCTGAATCCGTTTGGTCAACAGTTGATCTTGAGCTGTTCCCTGAGTAGAAAGTTTAATTCTGGCAGTATAACACTTTTTTGTAGTGTATTTTAAACTCAAAAAAACCCCTGCAGTGTTGGCCTGCATATACACTTAGTTTTCAGTCTGGATTCTAGCTTCACTCAACTCTTCTCTGAGGGAGTGCTTCTTCTGCCTGAAAATGGAGATGAGGGAATATGTCTACTCCGGTGGCACTTCAGTGGAAACAGGTGGGTTTCTAAGTAGACCTGATGACCACACCAGTGTCTTTCCAGCTGCTTTATCTCACCTCTAGGACAGCCCAGCAGACATGGATTCTCAAAACCCAGCCATTTGGTATGAGTTACCCTTACTAGGCAAAGGATTAAATAAAATTGCCCAGGTGGCCTGTTGGCCAGCACTATTTTTGTGTGTATTTGGATAACATTGCACTCTGTGAATAGAAGTGGTTGGGATTATGCATTTGTACCATGGATCTGAAGGATGACTTGAGGTGATAGCAGGCAAGAGAAGAAGTGCAAGAGTGAATACCTCTACTTTGACAGGCACAAGGTCCTAGATTTAGATGTTCTTTGGATGGATTTGTTCATCCAAACACACTAGGTAGATCATTGATAGTAGTAGAAGAATTAGGGGTATGTGTTGGTTATCTTTTCTTCCTCTTTGTGCCAGTGGCCAGCACAGACACCTCAAATGCAAATTTATTGCATGAAAACAACCTAACTCATTTTACAGGCTGTTTGCCATTTCCAGTCTACCAGAAGAAAACACTTGCAAGGGCTAAGTGCGATTCTGTTACACATCTGATATTGATGTTACCCATACAACTTTCCAATATGTTTTTTAGGCTTGCTAAAGTGTATGTTTTCAGTAGAATCAACTGACAATGAATTTCACAGTGTGATTGTACATGGTATGGAAAATTATTTTTGTATTGAGTTTATATTTCCTATCCACTTTTTAATTTCTATGACTAACTGATATTCTTGCATACTAAACAGGGTAAATAGAAATTTCTGACATCATCTGGGTAGAAATCATAGTTTTACATATTTTATCATGTTCACTTCTGTTCTCAGTAGCAAAAAGAGTTAAATTTTTCATTTAAATACTCAGTCATGTACTCCTTTTAGTTTGCATTGTGTGCTCCTGGAAAACTCTCTTCTGCTCCATTAATTATGAGACTAGGTGATGACAGTCCAGCTGAGGGTGAGACACTGCCTGATATTATTGTATTATAACAATTTTGGGATTATTTTCTATTCCATTCTTCAGTAATCTTATTAAATATTTCCTTTGCTTCCAATTACTGCTGCACACTGGGTGGAAATCTTAATTAACTAGTGTGCAATGATGTTCATGTCTGCTTCCTGACCTGCAATCATTACTTTAAAACCCTAAATGTAGTTAAAATGTTTTATTGTTTCACCTCTAATGTTTGTTTTCATTGGTATGGACACTCATTTTTCATTATGATTCACTGCACTTTTTTCAGGCCTTTTGAAGGCTTTTCACGTTGCTTTCTGATTCTAACTGAAATATTCTATCTCATTACAAACTCAGATGCCTCGATATTCCCCCTTGCCACATTCTAAATCACTTGCACGCATAATAAAGAATATCAAACCTGGTACAGAAGGTAAAGATACATCATCATAAAGTTTTAATGAAGGAGGGAATAGAATGCTGTTGAATAGTCTGATTTCATTAGCAATTCCTACCTTGATTCCTACCATCAGTCATTGACTGATGATTTTTTTTGTCTTTTATCTCAAGACTACTTAGCCTTTCTGGAAGATCACCTGTCAAGGTCTTCCAGAACAAAAAAATCCTTGCAAGAACTTAGTAATGCTAAGGAGCTGGCAACACATTTTTTGTCCCCTCTCATGATGTTTGAAAGGACTGTGATCTGAATCTTCTATAAACCCCTAACAAATATTTTCTATTGCCCAGAAACCTTGGAAGTTCATAAGTAAATTGCTGCTTTTATTCAGGGAGCTTTTATGTAATTTCTGTTAATCTTGCCTTGATTTTCTTTTTGTACCAAATGATGGAAATTATTGAAGACAATGAGAAAAAGTTCATAATCTCATACGCTGGCATGAGTTTTCATAGACTAATACAAATAAATACTTTTATCCAAGAATTTTGAAACATAAATTAGATCTGTTAAAATAAAGACTGGGGAAAAGGGGCAAAGAAGTGGGAAATTAGTAGAAGAGCAGCATTGCAAACTAAAATAGACATATGATAAAGATACTTTGACACTGAGCAACTGTAAAGTTTTCTATATAGATAAGTATGATTTATCTACAGATAAATGTAGATGCATGATCTCAGCCTGTTTCCTTGTAAAGAGATCTAGGTGAATTGTTTAAAATACTGTGCTAATATCACGTTTCTCTTATGTCTATACAAGTTTATTGCTAGGAATATTGTGAAGATTTGTTTATTTTTTTCACTGATGTTCATTTTGACTGAATTACTTAGAAGTTAGTCTGATCTTTTGCTATTCTGGCTCTAACAATGAATACTGTTCCCAGCCTCCATCCTTATCCTCTCTGTGTGTATGTTTCCTACAAAATGTTTTAGAGGAACTTTCTGATTAGTTCTCATAACTTCTAAAAATGAGAATAATTGACCTTGCCTTCATAGTCACTGCTTAAGTGCAACTGGGAAATGATTCAGCTGAAGCCTAGAGAACTCTATTTGACTTTTCTTTTTTTTTCAGTATCACAGTCTGTTGTGTTACAGATTTGATAATAACAGAATTTCAAATAAATCTGCTAAGCACTTTTCTGGCACTGAGGCTTTTCTCTTGTTATACTTCCTCCAGGCCATGTATTCTTTAAAACTAAAGGGTATTTGCTTTGAATTGTTCCCATGACTCACAAGCTGCCTAAAAATGCAGTGGCAGTATGACTCGGGGGAGAAAAAAGAATCAACTGCCTGGGATTGTATTGACCTATGTAAACAGTAATATTAGGAGAAACCCCTTTGAGTTCCCTAAGAAAGCACACATCCCACAAAGGCAGGAAACCTATTTAAGATTCATGCAGTCCTACACATGGAAATCATACCAGGTCTTCAAGGGAAGAGACAATTCAGCTTTGCTGGTGATTGACTGGAAAGGAAGCTACCTAAAGCAGACATTCAAATAAACCTCCTTGCCACTCTTTCAAATACTCTGTCTTTCAGATATCAGAAAGGACCTGGATGCTGTTACCAACTAGTATGGTAAAGCCTTTCTAAGAGTGATGTAAAGATGTAGCAGTCACAAGTGAAAAATTCTACATTTACTACAAAGTTAAAATCTTGGGTGGTCATATTAGATAATGCTTGGCTATGAATGTGATATGTGTTCCAATAGAGGGAGGGGACATAGGCTGTAGTACTTCTGCAGCACAGCAGTAGAATAGTGGAGAAGCAGTCTGGGACTTATGCTAAAGGCAGAGCCACAGTAAGCTGCATATTTTTACCTCACCAGAGACCTGCCAGAAACTCCTCTGTGTTGAAGCAGTGGGTGGAGGAAGTAATCTGTCAAGGGTGTTGGAACCAGGGGAAAAAACCCACAAAAATCTGAAAATAAAATACATGATTTGACTTCACCTGATGACATTGGCTCTGGAATGGAGTGTGATCTAGGATATAGGAACCTTATAAGGCCAAAGTTGGATTCTTTCTTAGTTTAACGTTGCTGAAAGCAGAATGTCTATCATTCAGGAAAGAGGACTGACAGAAGCTATGAGAGTTTTTTTACCATTCGAAAGTTTTTGGGGTCAAAGTTGATATGGCCCAGAGAGAACAAGTGATTTGAAACATAAAGCATGCTCAACTTCCTCTGCAGCAGCAGAAGCTGTGACAGAAGGTAGGCAAAAAACTAGATTGTTATATTTATCTCCTGTTTTATTTTCCATTACTGCCTCACTGCTTTCAAAGGCTCTTATCTTGTAGTTTCTAAGGTCAAACCGATTGTCTGATAAATGTATAGCCAAAGATGACACCATTTCATTAAGCATTGAGTGGCTGTTTCTTGGGGACGTGAGATGGACTGTCATTTGAAGTACAGCAACAAAGCTAAAAAAGGGTCACCTTTATTTTATATGGAAGAGTAGAGGGGAGACTGATTACTGGATTTATGCAGGTAATTAACAGAGTAGTAAGACAACTTGTCAATGTACCTTCAATCACATCAGGAGTTTCTCTTACATTCTGTTAAACTTGACATATATTGTACTGTTAAGTAGTTTCACTTTCTGACTGTAGAAGTGAGCGAACTTGGCTAGGTCTTGGAAAAATGACAAAGTGATAACAATCAGTACTAAAAGCAATGAGCAGGAACCAAATAAAAACAATGAGCAGGAGCCAAATATCATCCCATGGATACTGTGAATAACAATCTCTAGCCATGTTGATGTGGTGCTATTTGTCTGATGACTGATTTTCTTAACTGTGTAATATATTGTACCAGCATGAGCTGAAATCAATTCAGGTTGCTGGTTTTGCCCTTACTACTCTGCAGAAGACCAGTACTGCCCAGTATCGATGCTATTTGTGCTTTCTAAAAGTTTCTAAAAGGAGGCCACAGCCTGAGTCCAATTAAGTAGATGCTGTCGATGTATTTTGGAGTGAAAGCTGGCTGACAACCTGCTCAGTCTCCTGTTCTGATGACCTATCCATTTAACTTACATCCACCTGCTACCTCTTCTTTTTCCCTTTAAGCAAGGCCTGCTGAATCACATAAACGATCCAGGCAAAATCCATTCCAAGACACATTTCTCAGTCATCATTTTGCAACTCTTACACATAAGGTTTATGACAATTTTGATCTGCATTCAAAGTCATAAGTAATTACACATATTACAACTGCTCAGCATGACACCAGTTGATGCTGGCAAGGTCTGTGGTTGTTTCTTAGTTCTGTGTGAGGACTTCTAACTAATATCTTAAGTTTTTCTGGTTTCTTCCCATACAAGCTTACATTCCTTTAGAACTAAAATGAAACTGAATTTTATGTTTAAAAATTTTTAAAAAGTTTCAAGATAAGTGCTAAACTTCACACCATGCAGTTGCTAAGACTCTTTTAATGAAAATATTTGCTGCTTCATTTGGGAAACTGCTGATGCTTGAAGTTGACACCTTAAAAGTAGATGCTGTATTGAGAAAAGAAACATTCTTTTCTTCATGCAAAAGGACCTGACAGCACTCTGGCCAGCATAGGAAGAGAATTAGACTAATAAATTAGAACTGCTATGCATCAGAATAGTGCTTGTGTTCTTGCATACAGCCTGTCCTACTAAGCAGCAAAATTAATGCCTTTATAAAAAATGTGTTCTGGACCAGGCAGGTCTTCATCTCCTGACTGCTTGAATTGGCTTCTTACTCTGCCCAATGGACAGTCCAGGATCACTTCCAACATGCTTGGCATACAGGACACAAAATATTCGCAAGAACTGGAAATTATGTGAGTGTCATGGTATATAAATTGATTTAGAATGAATTTGTTTCCTGATCAAGAGGTCTGGCATACAAGAAGCAATGAAGTGCCACTAACATGCAAGGAAAACAAGGAAGTAATATGTCTCAGTAAACATACTGAGTAAAAGAGGACTGTGTTTGTGGAAGGGAATTGTAACTCAATTAAATCAAAGCAGAATTGGAACAAACAATAATTAAATACATTCGAAGTGTGTAAAAATCCCTCCATCTTCAGCACAGTGACATCTATTTAAGTCAGTTTAAGTATTATTTTTTTGTGAGTAAATAGCCAGAATTCCTTAAACATGTTCTGCCGTTATTAAGTGTCTGTGAAATAAAAGACAGATGCAGAGGTAATTTCCACAAACTTTTCCACAGATCTGAGTTTTATTGCTGTTTGCCAAAGACCATTTTCTACAGCAGAACTAATACTTGCAGTGCTGAATGTCACATTCTAAAGCAATCTACTGCAGTGGTGATTCTTGTGAACATCCTCTGTAATGAATGTTGTCTTCAGACTAGTCTGGGACAGAGGACCAAGTCTTCCCAACTTGGATGCTTCATTCCTTTTCACCTAAGTGTGAACATATACACTTCAGGAAACATGTTTTTCTCCTACTTAGAAGGAAAATGAGCTAGTGAAACATTACCTGAGTGACATGTGACTTGAAGAGTGTTGATACTCTCTCTTTCCTTGTTATTTGAAAACAGCACTACAAATAAACATCTGAAAAATTTTGTCTCACAAAGCTCTGCTACTACTACGCTCTTGAATCCTATGATTTAACTTATCAATGTAGTCAGTATTAGAATCTGACACTGTAACTGCATGTTGGGAAATGGTTGTGCAGACATGCTTGTATGTTAATATTCCTAATTGCTAGTGTTTCAGCCTTTTTAAAGAGCATTCTTGTAGACAGTTTCAACTGAATTTGTGTACTCTTTGCTATAGTTTCAAAAATCCATCAATCAAACTTCCTCAGGCTCATTCTTATTCCAACCACTTAGTCTATTATCTAACAGACAGTGACTGAGGTAGACATTTACCACCGGGGAATTTTGATTTCATCTGATATTTGAAGAGTTGCTAGAAATAATAAGATGAATGCTAGTCTGATTAAAATGAGTGCTGGTCAAATATGACATTTTTTATTGCCTATTTAGTTAGATGTTCTTCTGGTTAGTTTCATTGATGCATAGTATACAATCAAAGAAAAGTAATATCATGCATAAATATAAAAAAAGATCATATCAGGGAAGGATTATAATGCAAAAAAAAAAGACATAAAAAGTGGAAACAAGGATTGACAACTAAGGAAGTGTCTAAAATCACTATTCAAACATTATGGGACAAAGTAGGGAGGCCAAAGCCCACTTGGACATAAAATTACTTATAGTTAGGCACAAAGTGTAACAAGAAGGGATTTTACACATTTCCTGACGCAAAAGGAATTTTAGAGAAAATGTGAGTCTTTTGAATGGAGAGCTAACATGATGATGGATGATATGGAAGAGGTCTAATTAATTCAAAGTTTCTTCTGCCTTGGTCTTCACAGCCACAGCCCTGACTTCTGTGCCTATGGTTTGGGAAGCTGAAGAGCAGCCAAGCATGGAGGGAACCAAGCTACATCTGCCTCACTGAATCTGATTATGCCAGGACCAATTCTCATTGTTTCAGTGCTAGGGAGTGCTCTTTGACACATAGCCTTAACGTGGACCTCTGGACTGGGAGCTACCTTTTCTTGAATGAAAAAAGGCATTGCTTTTCTCCAAATTGAGCATTGTGGGGACAGCACAATGAAAGGGCTATCTTGCAAAATCTATTCAATAATGAGTTACCTACCATAAACAAGAAATTTTAACTCCTGAACTCTTTCCTGAGATCTGCAATAGGCTGAGGTGATGATAATAAAGAAAATAAATAGCTGTAACCCAGAACTGTGATCAAGATTCAGTTCTACAAACTGATTTTTTTAATAAAAAATCCAATACTAATTGGAGAGAAGCCTGTGACCAAGAGTTTTACAAACAGACTATGTGTCACTTTCAGTTGAAAATGGATTTCTAATTTCCAGAGAATCATATGATTCAAGTTAGTAGACTTATAAGTACAGCAAATGAATGTCTACAGTGGTTAACTGAAAGAAAAAAAGGACATATGTGTGTGAAGGTCTGAGGGACAGTGGATGGTGGAAAGACTTGCAGCTTTGTCTTTCAGTCTGTACTCTAGAATTGAGATTGTCACTGGCATATACTTAGTCACTTCTGCTCCATATTGACATTTCCCAAACAATATAAAGGCAATGAACTCATTATCTGTTTTGCAGAGTACTTTGAGATATACTGATGAAAAGTGCCAGCATGCAGTGTGTTATAATCTTTCTTGATGACCAGGAAAGTTTTTGAGATCAACCTGGACAGTTTTCAAACAAGTCTTTTTAATGATTTAATGTGATTGTAATGAAACTGACAATGGCTATAGTGAAGAAGTATTTCCCTTCTCAAGCCCAAATCCATGAAATACTATTGCAATTTGCACAGAAGTTAAAAGATCCATTTGAATAAGAGTCTGTAGCTATTTTGTCCTTTTCTTCTTTCCTTCCTTTATTCCTCTCTTTTTATTCAAAATTGCTTCATTTAAAAGAGAAATTCTGCTTTGTGTGGTATAATGGTGTGGTTAGCAAGGAGTATTCATCTTTCCAGCCCGACCCAGGCAGTAAGAAATCATATATCTTCCTGCTAAATAGAGGTAATTTTTAATGCTGCAGGGTAATATGAAACCATGCCAGGCTCTATGTCCCTACAGTGCTGCTGTCATGGTCAGAAACAGCTGCTACAGAAATTTTAGGTGCAATGTTGTTTCTCATGTTTTCTGGCTTATTTACCTGTCAATAAAATTCTGACTTGCCTATGCATTTTAAAAAAATCCTTTGAAAAGCCATTTTCTAAGCAAAGAAAATGCAATAGGTCTAATATCTTGGTACTCCAGTGATAAATTTTATACAGACCCCTACAGAATTTTTTTATTGCAACTCCATGAATAGCTTTAAGGCATTCAGAAATTTTTCTATATTGGAAATGGCATCAGCAAAACATGTCTTATTGAATAGGGCAGAGCTCGCTCCTTGGCATTCTTCAAGGATTAATTTTGCTACAGATATTATCAAAAGTTTTCCTTAACATCCTGTGCAAAAATTAGGAATATACTAATGACTGATCATGACAGAAACTTGGACCACTTTTTTGTATGGTGGGGAGCTGAATTATCCTAGGTATGACAGTTGTAGAAAAGGAAGGAAATGTAGTTGTATGGTGATCAAGATAGGGATAATAAGATTTTTCTTTAAAATCAGAGACCTTCACATTTTAAACTGATGAAAAATCCAATAATCTTATTTGATTCTGGACATCTATGGGTGGCTAAGATGATAAAATTACAGTAAAGCCAAAATGATCCTAACAAATTCATTTCTGGGCAATAATAGTATCACTTTACTCAGCCTTGTAAGATCTCATGTAGAATGCTATAAACAAGTCAAACTCTGGATCAAGAAAATTACTAAGATAGCAAGGAACAAAGATCCTATCTAGCAGGATGAGAATAAAAGAGATTCTCATGTTTCGCTTTTAAATGTTGCCCAAAAGTGTGAATAAAGTGTACCATAAAACCCAAGAAAATAGCAGAATTGTTTAAACTGAAAGGCAGTACTATCACCACAACATCAGATATAAACTATTTAAAATTTTTGATTGAACTTCATATCAATATTTCAAATATTGTGTGAACAATGTGACTTGAGAATTGCTTTCCAAAATTTAAAAAGGTAGAAGAAAAATAACATGTTTCCCAATAGTGCTGAGTGAGATTCTGGAAATTATTATATGATTTATATATATATAAATGATTATACAATACATATTGTATATATGATTTGTACTCTAATAAGTTGTGAAAATGAAAGTGTCTACCATACACTTGGTATAGCCTTGAGGGGAAGTCATAGGAGGAGTAGCTGAAGTCACTTGGTCTGTTTGGCCTGGAGAAGATTGAGGAAAAACCTCATCACTGTATACAATTTCCTCATGGAAGGAAGTGGAGTGGCAGCACTGACCTCTTCTCTCTGGCAATCAGTGACAGGACCTGAGGGAATGGGCTGAAATTGTGTCAAGGAGGTTTAGGTTGGATATTAGAAAATGATTCCTCACCCAGAGGGTGTTTGGGCACTGGAACAGCTCCCAGGGCAGTGGTCACAGCACCAAGCCTGACAGAGCTCAAGAAGCATTTGGCCAATGCTCTCAGGCACAGGGTGTGATTGTTGGGGATCTCCTATGCAGGGCCAGGAGTTGGAATAGATGATCCTCAAGGATCTTTTCCAGCTCTGATTATTCAGTGATTCTGTGATGTGTATATATTCCTAACCTTTAATATTCTGCTTTTTACAATTTAAACACACAGTAAAATCTTATTGTGCCTTTATTACATAAACTTGCTTAATAGTGTTGCAGTAAGCAAATGTCATCACTAAGCAAATGTCAGAAATCTGTGTAATATCTTATTTGTATACTTGGCACATGCTCTTTTTTAATATAATGTTTGGTTGTACTCTTATATGAATGAAAGGAAATTAAAGGCACAATGTATCAAAAAAAGCAGCAAGGAATTTTTGATTGTGGAAGAGAATTGTAAATTTGACTATAATTTCTCTGGTTTCTTTATGCTGAAATTCTTTTACTCAGCGCTCACTGTAGCTATTAGGGAGTATTCAAAGGTCTTCTGCAAGATCATTGAAAGGATTGATTTTATGTGTGAAGACAGGTGAAACCTGGAGAATGTCACTGGCACATCAATTCCTACAGCACCATGTGTGGCCCTCTACTTGGTGGGATTCTCAGGGATGTCCTGTGCAGGGCCAGGAATTGAACTAGATGATCCTCAAGGGCCCCTTCCAACTCTGTATAATCTGTGATTCTGTGATTTGGTTTCTTAAGAATCTAATAATTGTTCTGAGTAGGTTTCTGTTTGGTTGGCTGGTTTTTATCTCTACAGGCAATGAGCTATACAACCTCTATAAAACCAACAGAAAGACTTCTGAACCAGTGGATCATAATGACTATGTTCATGTGAGGCACTGACATATGTTGCTGTTAGCACATATTGGCTACGTCTGTATTTATAAACTGAGCTCTGGCAAGACCTGCTGTCCAGCAAGTACAGCTGAATCTAGCTGGTACAGTATAGTTGGTGTCTAAGATAGCAACCATTAATAACCTCTCATAAAATACAGACATACCCAAACTGCATATTAAGAGTGATCCCCAGCCTCTGCTAACCTTTCAACTATGCATAGGAATTGTTTGCAATAGAAAATAATTTGCTTTGGCCCAAAAAGTACCAAGGACCATTTTTTCAATTTGAACGGTGAAAGGGATCACATTGCAGTGCCCAGGACTTTGTCTCAGCTATGGGTAAAGTATTGGTCCAGCCAGAGGCTTATAGCGCTGTTTAAACTGAATCAGGCTTTTCATGTCCTACATAAGTTATCAAGTGGTGGCTGATTTAAGTGATTCTTATGGCCCTGATTGCACTACAGCTAATTTTAAACCACTTCCTCGACAAGTCTTTAAGAAATGCTTACCTTAGTCCTAATACAGCCTCAAGGCTCATTCTCAGCTAAGGCCTTTCTATTTCATATTAATGACTGTAATTTTTTTATAGTAACTGGTTCACTGAAGCCTCACACATTCAGTTGCTAATTGTTACACCATGTTTACGGGAGTAATTGATTGGAAAATATGACTTGATAGCTGCTGCTGACTTACTGTATTCTGCAATGCTGCAGTGCTTGAAACTGTAGCAAGTGTAGCCAATGACTTTGCCTTCTGATTTGGACAGTGGTATATTTTTTCTAGGCAGAATTTAACTCTCACAAATACCAGTATAATGAAGCAGTTGCACTTACTTCACTTGGTATTTCCTGCACCAATAACACTGAAACGAAGAATGCTTAGAGCATATATACTGCACAAGATTGTATCACTACCAACAGAACATAGCATGCAGTTATAGAAATTAACCAAGTGGTAAATACTGTAAAGTGACACCACCTATGTGATTCCTCTCGGTTTGTGTCAGAAATCCCCTACAGGAATGAACTTGAGTGACACTCCTGTCACTGAATTCTTTGTGCATACAACTAAATCTTTTCCCTTTCACCCTCTATCCTTCACTTAATGTAGAGATGGATTACCTACCCTTCCTCCCCACAGGTATGTAATCCTGACCATCTGCTTCCATCCACTATGACTGTGATCTCTTCTTTGGCAGAATAAGCTCTAACAAGGGATTGTTAATAGCCATAGTTTCTGAGCAGCTAACTGATAGCAACCTTTTTTAGTGTTATCAGTCATTAGAGTAATTATGTGTTTGTGCTCATATTCTGTTGTTGTTATGCTGGGAAGAAGGGTGCTTTAAAGACAAAACATAAAGAGACCTCATAAAAGTTTCATTATAAATACTTGCGTGCTGTGTAGTTTCTCAGCTACTGAGACTATGAACAGTGCTGACTGTAATTCTGCCAACGTATGACTGCATGCAGCGAGGTATGGGGCAGTATCACTGCAGTAGTTCCAGGACTACAATCTTACTGCAGTGAAGAACTCTTCTTCCTTGATCTTCTTTCTTCAAGATAGGGGATACATTGTCACAGCTGGATGTGTTTTTACTCCTGGGGATGCAGAGGGGAAAAGAAGTGAATTTACTTTCTAACCCAGAAGTTGAACTTTTGGTGCTTACTTTTTAATTGTAACGTTTCTCACGTACTTTGAGCTTGTATATGATAATAAGTGGCTGTCTTTCCTAGGCTGAGCATTTTCACACATACTTCAGATAGAAATCCAAATAGCACTTTCACTCCCAGTCAGCCCTTTACTCAGTCCCTCACAATAATTTAAGGACATAGTCTCAGAGTATCTGAAAATCTTGCAATAAGCTTTCAAAAAGTAGGAGGAGTAGGGATGGTGTTGACCTTATAGTAAGTTTTTTACATTACTGGGAAGAGAGAAGTACCAGTTTGAGCTCTGGCACAACCAGTACACAGTTGTACTGTACCATTACTGTACCAGTAATGGTACAGTCCCTTCTTCATCTTGAGCAGGTGGTACAAAGACATTTCCTTGGAGGAATGTCTCTTTTCTATAACCAGCTCTGTTCAGTGAGTCAGTTAAGAATGAACAATGACTTCCAGCTCCTCCTGTCTGTTGCCCATGCTGTATGTAGATGCACTGCATCTACATTGATGCACTGCACCCATTGTTGTAGATGCACTGCAGTCAAGCTATAGATCCCGACACTTTTTTGGGGGAGAGGCCCTAATTCCTAGATGACAACTCTCAAGCACATCTCTCAATAACCCTTGCATCTTTGCTGCCACGGGAACCTCTATTCCCTGCCTCCACTGAGGTGGCAGACCAAAGGGCCTTGCTAGCACACTGTCCCTCAAATACTGGTGTGCCACCCCCAGGCTTATCCCTAGTGAACCTGATCTTATCCCCTTCCCCCTTCAAATCTAGTTTAAAGCTATTTCAATGAACCCTGCTGACTTCTGTGCCTTTTCCCACTTTGAGACAGGTGCACCCTATCTGTTGCCAGCAGCTCTGATGTCCTGTGAAACAACCCATGATCAAAACCCCCAAAATTCTGCTGGTCACACCAGGTTTGGAGCCAGGTATTGATCAGTTGGCTCTTCTTGTTTCTTCCCTCATCATTCCCTGTAACTGGAAGAACAAAGGAGTACCCTACTTCTGTTTCTGATCCCTTAGCAGTTGTCCCAAGGGTCTAAAGTCTCTCCTGATTGCCCTCAGTCTTCCTGTTGCAACTCCATCACTGCCTACCTGAAAAACCAGCAATGGACAGTAATCTGAGGGCTTTGCCAGGGCAGGAAGATTTCTCATCTGATCTCTAATCCAGGCATTATGGAGGCAGCAGATTTCCCCAAGAGGTGGGTCCAGTCTGCACATGGGGCCTTCTGTCCTCTCAGAAGGGAGTCTCCTATGACAACGACCCATCATTTTTTGTGAAAGCAGTTTTGACACAGGATTTAGACTGACTTAATCTCAGTGACACCTTCATACTAGATCAACCATTGTCCTTGTCATTGTTGAATTCCATGTACAAAGCCTCATA